>NW_010360010.1:593683-611596 GCF_000414095.1 Morus notabilis | reverse complement strand
CCCTAAGCAGGAAGACTATAGGAATTATGGCGTCACTAGCTTTGGAAGACTGGAAAATGTCTGAAGTGGTAAGCGATTATGATCTTCAGTACCACGAGGATTATAACCATGCAATGGTGTATATTCTGATCTCCACACCAGTTCTTGTGTAACAAGTTAAGCAGAATTAGTGGCAGGATCCTTATCTCCAAGGAATTTTGATTTGAATCCAGAATGGAGAGCGACTTAAGGATTGGAGAATCCAAGAGGATGGAGCACTTTACTTTCATAACCGCCTAGTCGTTCCTAAGGTGGATGAGATCAAGAAGGTGATTTTGCATGAGGCCCATAAGTCACGCTACAATATTCATCCTGGGAGTTCCAAGATGTAGAAGAGGTAATACTGGTGGAGAGGTATGAAGAAAGACATTTGTGAGTATGTCTCAGAATGTGTAACTTGTCTCCAGATCAAAGTAAAACAACAAAAACTTGCAGGAGAATTGCAGCCTCTACCTGTTCCGGGATTGAAATGGGAACACATCACGATGGATTTTTTGATGGGACTACCTAGAACTGAGCAAAAGCACAATGCCATCTGGGTGGTGGTGGACATGTTAACGAAATCTGCGCATTTCGTACCATTCTATGCGACGTATTCTCAGAAGATTCTGGCAGAGTTGTACTTGGAGCATATCGTCAGGCTTCACGGAGTACCGTTATCCATTACGTCCGATCACGACACTCGTTTTAATGCAAGGTATTGGAAAAGTTTCTAGGAAGCCATGGAAACCAAATTGAATTTTAGCATAGCATTTCATCCTCAGACTAATGGACAATCTGAAAGAGTTATTCAGATTCTAGAGGATATGCTTCATGCTTGTATTCTGGATTTTGGTGGAACCTGGAAGAAATATCTTCACCTTGCTGAGTTTGCCTACAATAACAGCTATCAGGCCAGTATCGGTATGGCACCATTCAAAGCTCTCTATGGTTGGCCTTGTAGATCACCTGTTTGTTGGTTGGAACCCAAGGATCGACTTACTACTGGACCATAAGTGATTCAAGAGAACAACGAGAAGATAACGGTAGTTCGGGAGCGACTGTTAACAGCTGAAAGTCGTCAGAAGAGCTATGCTGACAGAAGGTGTAGGCCTTTGGAATTCCAGGAAGGCCACTTCATTTTGTTAAAGGTTTCTTCACGCAAAGGAGTTGCGCATTTTGGTGTAAAAGAGAAACTTACGCCAAGGTACGTTGGACCATTCCCGATTGTGCAATGAGTTGGTGCCATGGCGTATCATTTGGCTTTACCACCTGAGCTATCTCATGTGCATGACGTGTTCCATGTCTCCATCTGGAAGCTGTGGTGCAATGGTATGACATTCCAATACAGTATGACACGACATACGATGAGGCACCAGTTCAGATTCTTGATCAGAAGATGAAGAGTTTGCGTCATCGTGAGATACCACTAGTGGAAGTTTTATGGCAGCACCATGGAGTTGAGGAAGTGATCTGGGAGCTTGAAACGACGATGCAGGAGCAATACCCGCATCTATTTGCATTTTGAAGTAAGTCCTAATTTCGAGCATGGAATTCCTTAAGGGGCGTGGAGTTGTAACACATCGACGAATTAAACGAGATTAATTAAGGTAATTAAGATTTATTAGTGTGCCTAATCTAGTTTAATTAATTTATTATTGATTAATAAATGTTTCTAACGTGTAAATTTAAATAATTCTAAGGTATTTAAACATTTTCAGTAATTACATTTTCACCCCAAAGTGTGTGTAGACACATTTTCTGGACTGTTATTTTAAATACTTGGACACCTATATTTCTTTTTTTTTTTTCCTTTTCTTTTCTTCTTTCTTCATTTTCTTTCTTTTCCCGTGCAGCACCCTCACTCTCTCTCCTCTCATTTTTGACACAAAACCAACCAAATCTCGAACCAAAGAGGAATTTAAAGAAGTCTTCAACGTCAAGAGAAGGATTTGAGGTAAGATTTCTAAAAACCTCTCTTGAATCTCAAGTTTTTTGGATTAGAAAATTTATTTTTGGTTCGAAATGGATTTTGAACGATTTTGTGTAAAATCGTGGTGGAAATTGGGGATCTTAGGTTCTATGGACTTGATTTAGTAATTAGAACCTAGATTTAATTGTTTCCCCTTGAAATATTTCAGATTTGAACTTGAAATTGTAGGTTTTACGTTAATTTTCTTCGGATCGACCATGTTGGCCATCCTGCCCTGAGTCTACTGGTCGACCTATGCGGTCGACCGGATTGCACTCCATCAGGTCAACCTGTGTGGTCGACTGAAGTGCACACCACCGGTCGACTGGTGGTGTTGTACTACTCTGTCACCGGTCGACCAGTGTCACGGGGTTTGACCCTGTTTTGCCTGAAAATGTTGTTTTAACCTCAGTTTTCGAGGAGAATCCAAATTAGCTTCGCTTGGGGCTCTAGAGTGAGTGGATTAGCATCTTTAATCCATGTTTTGGAGTCAAAACCCTTGGAATGATGATTTGAAACATGAATTGGTTTATGAAATCGGTAATTAAATTATGGCACACTAATAGGAAATCAGAGGATATAATTGAGATTGAAATTGCTTTAGGAATGAGAATTGGATCCTAAAGTGTTGTTTTGTATCAGTGCTAGCTAAGGACTCGGATTGAGGGGCATTAAAGAAGCAAAAACCAGAATATTACCACGCTAGTCACAGGTTTGATAGTTGAGAGGTAGGATTTCTTACCCCTTTTTTTGTTAGCCTGATTTTAAAAGAGTTTTGGCCTTGCAAATGTTTTAAAGAAAGGGCATGTTTGCGAAAGAAAAGCATGTTTAAAAACAATAACTTGATTTTAGCTATTGGAATTATAATGAACTGTTTCATAAAGTTTAATGAATGATTTCTTAAGACAAGAGATCTTGCGAATCAGGAAACTAGCTAATGGCCTAGATAGGATGTGGAGAGTGCATCCTTGGGGGCAGAACCCGAAACCCGGCCTAGGGGTGATAAGGCTTGTGCTTGTGGTTGTGTAAGTAATTTATCATAGTATAAATTACTTGTTGATGCCTATAATACAGAGATTTTCAATTATATTTCCCTTCAAAAAAAGGATGTGAGGTTTCGGCTGTTGTGCTGGAACTAAATGTCTTATTTACTTATTCATTTATTTATTTACTTGCTTACTCATTTATTTGTTTGTTTATAAAGTTATTTTAAAAAATATCCTACTGGGCCTTTTGCTCACGTTTTATTGTTTTATAAATATTAACCCCTCCCAGGCGACTCTAGGAGCAGTGCGGAATAGCGAAGTTAGCTTCTACCATCCGGTTAAGAGAGGATTGTGTTCATCCTCTTGGTGTACAAATGTAAGAATTGTAAATTCTGTAACTCCGGACTTTGGATTCTAGACTGTGGTTGATGTATGTATTATTATTTACATATTCATGTATGTACAATGCTGCATATCCTGTGGGTGAAGCCCTGAATGACTTAGAAAGTGGGGCAGGTCCCGTGACATTCTTGTAATTTATTTTCAGCCATATGTAAAGGGAGGCTTGTTTAGGAATTTACTTAATACTTTACTTTTGGATTTTGACTATTACTCCTAATCGAGCCTCCACGTCACTGACCCCGGCTTCAGGGCGTGACAATATTCTACTTATTTCTAGCAATATGTCAAATCCTATAATCTCACTACATGAAGTTGAAATACTGACTAGAGATAAACTATGTGAAGTGGTAAAGTAACATAAACAACTTACATTCATGTGATGAATATAAGATATTGCCAAATGGACGATTGTTGTTCTGTCCCTAAGGAAAACACAATAGCTAACTATTAGCCAGGGTTGTGCGTGGTATTTCACAAGAAGCATGAAGGCATGGAGACAGCTTATGAGATAATGCATTCATCAGACACCGTATATAAAAATCCATACAAGAAAGGCTTGGCTAGATACTGTAAGGGCCTAACCAAAAGACAAAAGGAAAGTCGCTTCCATTGAAATAAAAGAAAAGAATCAAGCAAATATGATTTGCAAGTTCTAAAAACATGTTTATTAAAGGGTGTTGGTTTCCGAATCAAATTCGGATGCGGAAGCATGAGGGTAGCGGATCGTGTGTAACAAAAATTTTCATAAAATCTTTGAGATACTCTATAGATTATATTAATTTATGCATGAATAAATTAATCACATTAATTTATTTAATAGAAACTCAATTAGGAATTATTGTTGGCGGCCAATTAGGGTGATAATTTGAGTTCTTTGACCACGAACAATCCTTGCTCTAAAGCTTTGTGTATAGAAAACTAATGTCTTCCACGTCAATTCCTAGAATCTACAAAGACGTGTGTGTGAGCACACCTGAGACAAAACAGGTTAGAATGAACACTCTAATTTCTACAAACACCAACGCATGCACAATGTGGAATTTTTAGAGAAACACTTTTTCCTCTCACTCTTTAGAGAAATTCGGCCACCACTCAAAATTAAGGTAAAAATTGTGTCTCACAATTTTCTATCATTATCTTATTTATAGAGTAGAAGTCAAACTCCTTAAAGGAATCCAATCTTTATCTCCAAGACAAAGTTTGTTAATTATCTCCTTTTTGAATTTGGAATAAAAATCTCCTATTCCTTATCCTCAATATGGCCGGCCAACATTAGGTGATCTTATCCCTGTGGTTGGCACCAAATACAGATAGGGAAGGAAGAGAAAATCATCCCCTATCCTGCAGTCAAATTTTGACTCAAATTCAAATTCCAATTTAAGTATAACTTAAATTAATTTGAATTCTAAGTTGAACAACTTATCAAATAAGTTTAAATGGATATATCTAGATGTGTTCACACTGTGTGTTCACATTGTGCCTTGCATTCACACTATGTGAACACCTTCACATAAGTGATCCAAAATTTAAATTCAAATTTACATAATCACATTATTTAATTTATAAATAATTCTTAATTAATTATTCTTGAGTGTTTTATTTTTACTTTACAAGCTACAACATATTCAGCTTCCATGGTAGAGTCAGCAACACACTTTTGCTTTACACTTCTCCATACCACGGCTCTTCTATTAAAAGTGAACACAGATCCAGATGTCGACCGTTGACTATCTCTATCTGATTGGAAATCAGAATCTATGTATCCAGTGAGAGACAAATCTTCTCCGGAATATACTAACATATAGTTTCTCGTTCTCCTAAGATACTTGAGAACACACTTCACTGCAAATATCTGGTCTTCTACACAACATGGCATACATGAGGCTTCCCACGGTCTTGGGACATTGCTCCTTTGAAAGATGAATACCATGCCTAGAAGGCAAATTCCCTTTCTTGGAGTTCTGCATCGAGAACCTAGACAACACTTTGGCTATATACAATGCCCGTGATAACGCCAACAACTTTTTCTTGCGATCTCAAATAATCTTAATCCCAAGAACATAGCACACATCTCCCAAATGTTTCATTTGGAATTGGTTGGCTAACCACTTCTTTACATCTGTCATTAACCCCACATCATTCCCAATGAGTAGGATGTCATCGACGTAAAGAACTAGAAAGACCACTTTCTGTTCTTTCCTGTACTTATAGACACATGGTTCATCAATCTTTTGATCAAATCCATAAGATTTTATAGCCTCATCAAACCTGATGTTTTATAATCTAGAAGTCTGCTTCAATCCATAAATGGATCTCTGCAGTTTGCAGACTTTCTGCTATTGGCCTTCCTCTATGTAACCTTATGGCTGATCCATATAGACGGTTTCCTCAAGATAGCCATTCAGAAAAGTTGTCTTGACATCCATCTGCCATATCTCATAGTCAAAATATGTTGATATGGCCAGGAGTATCCGAATGGACTTAAGCATAGCTAGTGGTGAGAAAGTTTTCTCATAGTCAACTTCCTCTTTTTGGGTATAACCCTTAGCCACTAGCCTTGCTTTATAAGTCTCCACTTTTCCATCCGCTCCTCTCTTTTTCTTGAAGATCCATTTGCATCCAATGGGTTTTACCCCTTCGGGTAGATCTACATGTTGCTAGACTGAGTTAGAGTACATGGACTCCATCTCGAGTTTCATAGTTGCTTGCCATTCTTTCTTATCAGAATCATCCATCACAGCCTTAAAGGTCGATGGATCATCCTTTTCGTCGTCAGCAGTGATGATTTGGGCTTCCCCGGTATATCGGTTGGGTAACCTGCTTACCCTCTCACTACGTCGAGGTGCCACAGGAGTCTGATCAGGAACTATGGTCTTTTGTCTTGGTGGTCCGACAACTCTTGCCGGCTCTGGTCCGATCTCATCAGAAAGTAACTCTTCCAGAACTACTTTGTTTCCGGGCTTAAAATCTATCATATAGTCATGCTCCAGAAACATGGCATTTCTCGATACAAATACTTTGTGATCTGCCTAACTATAAAACAGTCCTCTTCTTGTCCCTCGTGGGTATCCCACAAAGATGCATACCCCTGACCTTGATTCCAGCTTCCCGGTCTTTTACCTCAGCACGTGTGCTGGACACCCCCATATGCGAATGTGTCTCAAACTAGGTTTTTTACTATTCCACAACTCTAGGGGTGTCTTAGGTACGTACATAGATGGTACTAAGTTTAATATATACATGAAAGTGTTGGTTTCCAAATTGAATTTAGCTGCGGAAGCGTGAGGATAACGGATTGTGTATAACAAAAATTTTCATAGAACCTTTGAGATACACTATAGATTATATTAATTTATGCACGAATAAATTAATCACTGTTGCAAAATAATTTGACTACGCTTGCAAGTGCACAAGTCGTACAAGTAATAAAGTCGTCCGAAGATCGATATCGTCCCATGAGGATTGATGTTAAGAATATAAACTAACTATTGTGAATATCATATCTTAACTTTATCTAAGCGATCAAATTTGGATGTGATAAACTCAAAGAAAAACTAAAATAAAGGAAAACTAAATCAAAAGGAAAGATGACAGTAATTAATAATAGTGCTGAAATTAGAACGGAAAATCAATATGATAAAAATGCTAGGGTCTTGACTTCACTCTATTGCGATTATGTTTCTCCATAGTAATGTGCCTAACCTAACTCAATGTTCTTAAGAACCCAGAGTGATGTATATCCTTATACCCTCTCTCGAGTGCCGCATAAAGAATGTGTAGGTGATATCAAGCCTATATCTCTATACAACTATTCATCCCTACCTTCATTAAGTTCCACTCTAGAAACAATTCTTGGAATTCCACTTCTCAATTTCACAACCTAAAATTGTTTCGGTTACCTAGGCAATGTTTATCTCTCGATCTCACACCAACCTAAGTTGTTCTATCCGTTTCTTGATAGCTTGAACGTTCCCCTCTCGAGTATTAATCCTCACAATAAAAATCTGCTCAATTCAAAATCTCATAAAGCATGGCAATATGTAAATCATAGATTTAGCAGCAATAATTCAAAATAGAACACGAAAGAAACGAAGAGCTTAATTAAATGCACATTAAAACGTCGAAACAATAATCACAAATAGAGATTCATCTAAACCCTAAAATTAGCCACACATCATGTGGTTCACAATCTCAAAATAATATTCAAAACTCAGAAAAATACAAGAAGAAAGATAAGAAGAGAATGAAGAACGCTTGGAATTCTTGAAGAATTACTAGAATTTCCCTCGAATCCTCTCCGATTCAGTTTTTCTTCTTTTGCAAACCCTTTTTTCTCCTCTTCCCCTTCAATTTTTGGCCTCTCCTCCTTATATTCCACGTCCAACGCATCCCGAAGAAGCTTGGTCGGTGCAAAAATGACACCTATTTTCTACTCGCAAGTGCACGAGGTCGACAAGTAATAAAGTAGTGAGTGAGTGAGTGTCCCATGAGGATTGTGTTCCTAAAATATTGCTAAGTATCACAACTAGAATAACCCAGTTTTATCTAGACAAGTCCAATCATGAGAATGAGATCAATCAAAATAAAAAAATAAAATGCTAAACTAATTAGACGAGCAAATTAAACAATGGAAGAAACTTTTGGGATCGAAGGGAGCTCTAATGATAAGGTAGCTAGGGTCCTTGATTTCACCTTGCCTAATTATTCTAATCCTTTTTTAATGCTATTGATTTCTCTCAAGCCAAACATTAATCGTGAATTTCCTTTCATAATCCAACTCCCTCTCTCGAGTGCCGAGTCAAATATATGTAAAATCACCTAATTGATATCCCTATTAATTAAGTTAATTGTGCATTCATTAAGCTCTAATTCATTTGTGATTACCTAGCTCATATTCATCTCTCGACTACAATACTCACTAGGCAGTGTTCAACAAATCCCAACATGTACAAGTGACTCTCTCAAGCCTAAATCCACATATCTAAATCTTCTAATCAATCTTTCAATTTATTAAAGCATTAAGCAAAGAAGAGCACAAATGTTTGGGCATGGAAAACATCAAATAGCATCAAATATTCATAGCATAATCGTAGCAAGGTTACATCAAGTCCCCTAGCATAAGAATCTAGCCACGCATCAATGTAAACTAATATATATTCAAGATTAAACAAATATGAAAATACATGATAAATCCGCAAAAATAGAGAAAATACTAAGTCTAAGAACAAGAGAAAGGGAGGGGAAGAAAAATAAAACTCAGTGTAGTCCAGCTTCCAATCTCCAAGAACTTCCTCTGATTCCCCAGAATAACTAGGGTTTTCTCCTCTCTGTCCGCTGCCCCCAAAAACTAGGGTTTTTCCTTTAGTCTATGTTGTCTCCCCCTCACTCCCTACTGCCTTCGGCCAAATTCTATATGCCCCGAGCCTCAGCTAACCAAAGCCCTCAGAGCGCGCGGGCGTGCGCATTGGTTTGAGGAACGGCGCGCGGGCGCGCGCCTAAAGTTGGTGGAACGCTCCTAGCACGTGGGCGCGCGCCTCAAGTCGTGCGGGCGCGCACCTCAAGTGGCGCGGGTACGCGCCTCAAGTGGCGCGGGCGCGCGCTTGTCCCTGATGTGGGCGCGCAGACGCGCGATGGTTTCGGGTTCATTTTGACGTTTTTCTTCCAAGTGATCCAATTCTTCTTTGTTTACCTGAATCACTCACAAACATATTAAAACAACCTAAAAACTTGAAGATACAAGCAATTATTCAATTTTCAAACATTAAATAAATGAGTTAAAACTTACTCATCAAATACCCCCAAACTTGAACAATTGCTTGTCCTCAAGCAAAACAAAACAAAATTAAAGAGAGGAAAGAAAACCACGAGAAAGGAGAATAAAAAACTATGCATGAGCCAAGTTTCGAATTGATAGCCAAGAACATTTATCACAAAGGTTAAAAGTGCCACAGCTCGAAGGAAATGCCTAACACCAAAGTTGTCTAGAATTTCAGCTCCCATGCTAGTAACGATTCAAACAAAATTCCCTCAATGTGTGTGTGCACAACCAAGACCACTTCATCAATGATAGCACCCGGATAAATTTATGCAATTAGGCGGTAATGTAAAGGTCACTCATAAAATTCTAGATAATTCCATAAGCTCATCTTTCGTGCTACTCTCCACTAATGTGGGTTGAGATAAAATTGAGGATCATTAGGGCTTTTTAAGGGTTGTAACGCAAGGCTAGGGTGTACGGTAGATGAGATGGGAAATTTTAGGCTTAAGATCACTCTAGGCATGAAGTGCACCCCATAGATCTTGTATGAATGATTGGAAACTCACACAACAACTCCCACTTTACTCAATTCTCTATTTGCCATCATTCCCACAACACTTTATTCATAAATAAACTCGAAACATAAAAACAAGAATTCCATAAGTTTTTTTTCTTTTCTTTCTTTCATTCTTTCTCTCTCTCTTTTTTTTTTTATTTCCCAAACCACAAATGAAATGCTCAACACTTTCATGATTGCTCTCAACAATTATATCTTCAAATTCATGCAATGATGCAAACATGCCCATAAATGATAGGTTAAGTGAAGGAGCTTCATAAAATGGCTAGGTTAATTTATATGGGTAATGAAAGAAACGGGGTCACATAGGCTCAATGGGGGAGACTAGTGGTAATTTTTCCATAGGCTAGCTATTTAAGGCTCAAACGATCCAAGAAAATGCCTAAATCATTTCTCCAACAACACCCCAACCTAGGATTTCATCTCAAGTAGCACTAGGATGAGTTCTAGAACTCCTTTTTCAAATGAAAGAGCCTCCTAAGTCACATAAATATTCTCTAAATGCTCAAAAGACTAGGTGATCAAGGTTTATCGTGGTAACAGATGCGGGAAATCAAGAGAGAATTGCAACCAACAAGGGAGTCAAGCACACAGACAATTGATGCTAAAAACATTTCCAAAGACCTAAGGACACTTCTTAACACAATTCTATCATTGAATTCTTTGGCTAACAAAACAAAAAAAAAATACGAGGCAAATAATTTTTTTTTTTTGACATGTTCATCCCCCCAAACTTGTGTACAACATTGTCCTCAATGTTGGAATGAATAAAAGCACAAGGACACATACCTCAGGGATGAGGTTACATCCCCTCATTGTCATCACTCCCCTCTTGAGTTTCTAGTGGTGGTGGTCGAGGATGGTAGGGTCGGAGGAGATAGTCGGGATAGGCGGGGGGCATTGCAGTGGATGAGTTGGCAGGACCTTGAGAAGCCAAATAATGATGGAACTACTACTCATAACAACTTCTCATGATGTCACGGTGTTGCATATCCTTAACTCGATCTAGGACCTCATATATGACGTGGTCTTGTTGATTGAGTTTGGACTGCAGTTCCGTTAGATTTTTGCCTTGTTGGACCGTCATCCTATAAACATCCTCGATAGAGGGAATGTGATGGGTCATGTCTGATGCGGATGATGGTCCAGCTTCTTCACGGTGAGTGCGGGTGCGGGACGGTTGGCGGTGGCAGTTCTCCTCACGTATCCGTTCACGCTCCTGTAGAGCACTTGTTTGATGGGCTGAGACTCCTTGAATCTGATTCCTTCCTCCCAAAACGCGAAGTCACAGGAGTAGGGTGGGAGGTCGGGGTGCATCATTGTTCTCATAGAGTTCAAAACCCAAGCCTGATTTGATGTGCCTGCCCCCAGGCCATTTAACAAATTTATCGATTGATGATGTATCAATTAACGCACCACATGGTCTCAATGTCTCGGTTAGATCAATTGGCACACTAGCATTTCGACATAGCCCAGTGATAAGACATGGATGGGCATGAGCACCCGTCGCTCTCGCCTCGAGGGACTTCACCAAATCATCCCTAATAACCATACCAATATCGATGCCCCAGCCTTTGCAAATTGCAAACAGCAGGGCAGCTCGGTTTGTATACACTTGGTGCTCGTGGCTGGTGGGCATAATGGAGGTGCAAATGAATTTATTCCATGCCTTGGTGTAAATGTTCAGGCAATTTTTGGGAAAGTAGTGTGCCACATCACTGTCATTTTCCTTTGTGGCCCATTCGGTACCTGGAATACACATCTCTCTGACAATGGGGTCATAATCCCCTCATTTTGTAAGGAACGCAGTGTATTCATCATCTTCAACTGCCTCTATGTCATAGTACCTATTTATTACTTCCGGGGCGAAGGATACCATCTTTCCCCGCATACAAACTTCATCGTTGTCTCGTTGATAATACCCGTTGGCATAGAATTCTCGCACAACTATTTCAACCGCTGGGTTCTGCATGTCGATGAGGTTTTGCCAGTTTCACTGTATGATGTTGTTTGCAATGTCGCCCTCTATGTCGAATTCTGGAGGCCTTAAACCCCTCTCCATTCTTATTGACTTGTTTTTCTCCATGAATTTCCAGAATTTGGCTTTTGCCGCCTCATTCACAAATTTTCCATCAATAAGACGGAGGCCAGATGAGCTAGAAGATGATGCTTTACCTTTCCCACATTTTTGAGGCATGATTGTGCAGTTGTAATTGGCCTGGCAAATTATCGAACACTTGGCGGGCACCCTGTTGATTCACTATGACAATTCTACAAACCCTTGGCGTGCAACCACAGATTGTTAACTAACAAACCATAATTTAAGTTCAAGCAACTCCTTATTACTACACACCCTAAACAGGGTTTTCCCACGTTGAAAAACCAAGTCCCACACACAACAGTCTCTTAGGCTTTTTATCGAACATGTAAGGTGCATAAACTGAAATTTCTAAGCCTGATTCTCAAATTTCATCAACACTTCCCAAGAATGCTACTGACTTGCATCAAGAAAAATGCGTACCTTGGTCGGATTGTGTTGGAGCCTAAGAACCCTTGGAACACTTTGGAAAACTCCTCCAATTTTGTTGCTCAAATTCCGGTGTCGGAGGCTCTACGGTGGCTGCCGGATGTGGCACAATGGTGGCCGGAGGTGTGCTTGTAAGAGAGATGAGTTGTGGTGGTTTGAGAGAGATGAGGGAGGGTGAGAGACGAGGCAAAGAAGAAAAAAAAAATTTGTAGAAGGAGAGATGAGGTAGGGGTTCTGGAATGAACAAAAAAAAAATATATTTTTTTTCGCCGGAGGTGTGCTTGTAAGAGAGATGAGTTGTGGTGGTTTGAGAGAGATGAGGGAGGGTGAGAGACGAGGCAAAGAAGAAAAAAAAATTTGTAGAAGGAGAGATGAGGTAGGGGTTCTGGAATGAACAAAAAAAAAATATTTTTTTTTTCACGGGGGCGCGCGGGCGCGCGCCTGGAGTCGCGCGAGCGCGCGCCTCCTTCTGGAGTTTCAGGGGGCACGCGGGCGTGCGCCTGGAGTCACGTGGGTGTGTGCCTGCTTCTGGGCTTTCTGTCCTTTTCACGGGGCGCGCGGGCGCGCTCCTGGAGTTGCGCGGGCGCGCGCCTTCTTCTGGAACTTCAGCGTTAGCGGTCACGCGGGCGCGCGTCTGGAATCGCGTGGGTGTGCGCCTGCTCCTGGACTTTAGCATTGCGCGAGCGTGCGCCTGCTCCTAAACTCCTTACTCCTTCAAGATGACAATCGAAAAGATGAAGAAAGAAAAAAAAATTAAAACAAAAATAAAAATAAAAATAAAGATAAAAGTAAAAATAAAATAAATAAATAAAAGGCTTGGGTTGCCTCCCAAGAAGCGCTTGATTTAACGTCTCTAGCTAGACATGTTGATGCTTCCACTCAATTTGGGTCCGCAAGAGAGATGCTAACAACTTTCCGCTCTTCTCCTCCATGGTAATGCTTCAACCTTTGCCCGTTCACGCGAAAAGTTTGCCCATCACCTCCTAGAAGTTCAACTGCAGCAAAAGGGAATACTTGCTTGATTTCAAAGGGTCCGGACCATCTTGATCTCAATTTTCCCGGAAAGAGTTTCAACCGGGAATTGAAAAGCAATACTTTTTGCCCCGGAAAGAATTATTTCCTTAAGATTTTCTGATCGTGCCACTTCTTGGTGCGCTCCTTGTATAGCCTTGCATTCTCATAGGCCTCATTCCGAAATCCCGACTCCTTCACCTAGTGTGAACACATATTTGGATGTCGACTCTCAAAATCCACGCAAGACTCATAGTCAAAGTCTGTGTATCCAGCTAAAAGACAACTCTTTCACTGACTAATCAATGTTATAGTTTCTTACTTTCCTCATACACTTAAGGATACACTACAATGCTACCCAGTGATCAAATCTTGAGTTCAACTGACAACGACTGACCACTCTCACTAAATATCATATATTCGGGTATGCAAAGAACAAGAACATCTTTTTTTCTTTTGTTCGATACATCTTGGTTTTGATCAAATCCACATAACTTAATAGCCTTACCAAACCTGATGTTTCATGATCTAGAAGCTTGCTTCAATCCATAAATGTATCTCGACAGCTTGTAGACTTTCTGCTCTTGGCCTTCCTCTATGTAACCCTCTGGCTGATTGATATAGATGGTTTCCTCAAGATAGCAATTCAAAATAGCTGTCTTGACATCCATCTGCCATATCTCATATTCAAAATATGCTCCTATGGCCAAGAGTATCCGGATGGACTTAAGCGTGGCTTTCAATGAAAGAGTTTTCTCAAAGTCAACTCCTATTTCTGGGTATAACCCTTAGCCACTAGCCTTGTTTTATAAGTCTCTACTTTTCCATCCACTCCTCTTTTTCCCTTGAAGATCCACTTGTATCCAATGGGTTTTACCCCTTCGGGTAGATCTATAAGTTGCCAAACTGAGTTAGAGTACATAGACTCCATCTTAAGTTTCATAGCTGCTTTCCATTCTTCCTTATCAGAATCATCCATCATATCCTTAAAGGTCAATGGATCGTCCTTATGATCATCAGCAGTGACGATCTGGGCCTCCCAGGTATACCGGTCAGGTAACCTGCCTACCTTCCCACTAGGACGAGGTGCCATAGGAGTTTGATTAGGAATCGTGGTCTTATCTCTTAGCGTTCTAGCAACTCTTGTCAGTTGTGGTCTAATCTGATTGGAAAGTAACTTTTTTAGAACTACTTTGCTTCTGGGCTTGAAAACTATCATATAGTCATGCTCCAGAAATGTGGCATTTATTGATACAAATACCCTTTGATTCTTGTGACAATATAAAATAATCCTCCTCTTGTCCCCATTCCATATCCCACAAAGATGCATATTTCTGATCTTAGTTCCAACTTCCCAGTCAATTGTTTCATCACATGAGCCGAACACCCCCATATGTGAATATGCCTTAAAACTTTTTTTTGATCACTCCACAACTCTAGGCGTGTCTTTGGTATAGACTTAGATGGTACTAAATTCAGAATATAAACGGTGGTTCTTAAGGCATAACCCCAGAACGAAGTAGGTAGTGAAGAATAACTCGACATTGATCTTATCATGTCAAGCAAAGTCTGATTTCTCCTTTCGGCTACACCATTCAGCTGTGGTGTACCGGGTGTAGTAAATTGGGGATACAATACCTTCTTCAATCAAGAAATCCAAGAACTCTTGGTCCAGGTAGTCACCCCCTCGATCTGATCGAAGTGTCTTCATTGATTTACCTAATTGTTTTTCAACTTCTGCTCGGAACTCTCCAAACTGTCTAAAAGTTTCAGATTTCTGTTACATTAGGTAAACATAACCATATCTCGAATAGTCATCAATAAAGGTGACAAAATATTTGTAACCTCCTCTTCCTGGGATGTTTAAAGGTCCACATACATCTAAATGTATCTGCTGAAGAGGTTATGTGGCTCTTTCTCCTTTCGACGTGGAAAGCCTCTTGGTCATTTTGCCTCCCAGACAAGATTCACAGACTGAAAGCTAACTAACTTTTATTCCGTGTAAAGACCATACTTTACCAGTCTTTCAATCCTGTTTAGGCTAATATGACCAAGTCTAAGATGCCATAGATATGTATTTTTTATCATGAGAGATCATTTGCTTCTTATTCTTAGGTTCAGCAACTTTTGAACATGTCAACGTTACGCAGTGAGCTAGGCATCAGCTTAAACAGTATAAACCATTTTCTAAATATCCATAACAAATATCAGAACCATTCTAAAAGATGTGGACTAGATTATTATTAAAGGCAATTGTTCAAATAATTTGGAATTAGAAATTAAAGTTCTCTTTGTGCTTGGAGAGAAATAAACATTATTCATAACAAGGTACTTTTAAAATTGAAGTCTAACTTCTCCCACTGCTTTTCCCGGTATCGTCGCGGTTTTTCTAGTTTCATCGTGTAGTCGCTAACGGCAAGTTCTTTGTAAGAACTAATATTTTGTCAAGAAACCCAAACATGATTAGTTGCTCCCGAATCAACTATCTAGGACAAGGAATCACCATCTACTAAAAATGTTTATAGAATTAGTAAATCTTATTTACTTTGATTATTCTTCTTTGTTTAGGTGGAAAAAATTTCCATTTAAGGGCTAAAACTTAATAAAGAAAACAAACATGATTAGTTATTCCCAAATCTACTATCCAGGATAATAAATCACCCTTTTACTAAAACATGTTTTTAGAACTAGCAAATCATATTTGCTAGAGTTCCTTTCTTTGTTTCGGGAAATAATTTCCTTGTAAGAGCTGAGAGTTAAAGAAAATAAACATGATTAGTTATTCCCGATTCTACTATCAAGGATAAGAAATCACTCTTTTACTAAAACATGTTTTTAGAACTAGCAAATCCTATTTGCTCGATTCTTTTCCTTTATTTCAGTGGAAATGACTTTCCTTGTGATAGCTAAGACTTAATAAAGAAAACAAACATGAGTAGTAAGTCCTGAATCTACTATCCAGGAGTAGGAATCACCCTTTACTAAACATGTTTTCAGAACTACTAAATCATATTCACTTGATTCTTTTCCTTTATTTTGGTGGAAACGACTTTCCCTTTGTCTTTTGGTCAGGGCCCTTACTGTATTTAGCCAAACCTTTTATTTTATGGATTTCCAGATACGGTATTTGATGACAGCATTATCTCATAAGCTGTCTCCATGCCTTCATGCTTCTTGTGAATTACCACGCATAGCCCTAGCTAAAAGTTAGCTACAGTGGTTTCGTTAGGGACAGGAGGACAATCCTCCATTTGGGACAAACTTATATTCATCACATGAATGTGAGTTTTTCATGTTACTTTACCACTTCGCATAGTTTATCGCTAGTCAATGTTTCAATTTTGTGTAGTGAGATTATAGAATTTGACATATTGCTGGAAATAAGTAGAATATTCATCTAATCAATTTATGTGCATGAATATCAAAACATGTGAATTTAGGCACAATTAAATGTGATGCATGATGCACATGAAAAATACATAAATCATGTTTTAATTTTAGGTGCCAACGATATAATCCAATTTACCATGAATATAGTGCCGTTATTTTGGTAAATATCACAAATTGAACCGAGACCTTCTCAATTAATAAATATAATCAAAATATCTCATATTTTCATATATATCAACTACCGTTATTTTGGTAAAAAATATAATCAACAATTTGATTATATTTTCATAAGTGTAACCCATCATTTTAGATTCTACAGACTTAACTCCGGAGTGTCACCGTAGGGTAGGTCAAACTGGAAATACATCCTTGAATCCTATCGCAAGGAAGTCAACCTTGTTATTGATATGAAAGAACACTTTCCGTAGGGAGTGCGGAATCGGTGCCGCCGCAAAGCCCCTTTCGAATCTCACGGTGTTGAACTAACGATGGAGACCAGTGGGTTGTATTGTCATAAAACCCTCTCCCACTCATTATTTTACAAATATGTATTTTATTTGAAAATCATCTCATGTTTTTCCAATCCCAATAAATAAACAATTTATTTTTCGGATATGTGAAATCCTAAAATTTTTCTCTTAAATTCAATTTCACATATAACATTATTTTGCAAATCAATTTTGCAACTTGAATCAATTTAATCATATTAAATCGATTTTAGCGCATGGTTCTTATTTTTTATTTTATCCTTTTAAAACTCTTTTAAATAAATAAAATAAATAATAATAAATGTGCGTATATGCATGGCATGTTATAAAACATATGAGTAGGCACACTATATCTATATGGCATGTTATATGCATGGACATATAAAATATAATCATCAACATAAAATATAAATATATGCAATCAGCTATTGAGATGGATTTGACCGGGTCCCATGGAAAATATAAATTACAACCAAAATCGAATAAATCAATAATTACAATAATTATTTTCTTCCGTTACATCAACGGCTCTTCGATTCTAGAATTCTTCATTCTTTGGCTTCGTTCTTGATCTTCGGGTCGGATTTCACCTTCTTCAGGGTCCAGAACTCTTCCGGGTTTGTCAACACGCATTACGAGGGTTTCGGAAACCCTCAGGCCCGTTCGGGGTCCATTTGATCACATCTGGCCTGATAATCGTGCACCTGGGTGCACGCGGGCGCGGGATGGCTGCGCGCTGGCCACACTGGGTCCGCGCGCGGGCATGGACTGTCCGAACTGGGCG
>NW_010360010.1:592348-593364 GCF_000414095.1 Morus notabilis | reverse complement strand
CGGCACGCTAGGCCGTGCTGGGCCGCGCATGTCGCGCGCTGCGGCGCACTGGGGCGCGCCCTTTGAGCGATTTCTAGAAATTTTCTGGGCAGTTTCAGGGCATCTTCAAAGGCGTCAAACTTGATCTTCAAGGCCTCCTTTTGATTCAAAATCAAAACCCTAATCCTACCCAAAACCTAGAATTACAATAATTCTAATCCCGAATTAAATTACAAATAATTTAATTTGAATGAATTTAATGCGATCCATGGAACCATATAATTAACGACCAAATCCATCATCCATACATTCATCATCATGAATTAAATATAAACATCCATAAATGCAAGTACCTACCCATCACATACATACATAATTAAATATCACATATTTAATATATTAATTTTGATTATGAAATAATCAGAGCATAAATTAATATAGTCTATTGACCGCTCTGATACCAATTGTTGGTCTCCGAATCGAATTCGGATGCGGAAGCGTGGTGCGGGGGGAAGCGGATCGTGTATGACAAAAATTTTCATAAAATTTTTGAGATACTCTATAGATTATATTAATTTATGCATGAATAAATTAATCTCATTAATTAATTTATTAAGAACTCAATCAGGAAAATACCTAGAAGTTGACTCGGATGATAACTTGAGTTCTTTGACCAAAAACAGTCCTTGCTCCAATGTTTGTGTTTAAAAAACCAATGTCTTCCACGTCAATTCATAGGATCCATGAAGACGTGTGTGTGGGCACACATGAGATAAAACGGGTTACAATAAACACTCGAATTTCCACAAACACCAACGCATGCACGATGAGGAAGTTTTTGGAGAAAAATTTTTCCTTCTCTCTATTAGGGAATTTCGGCCACCTCTAAAATTAGGACAAAAATTAATTCCGAACATTGTCTCAAAAATTGTCACAAAATTGTGTCCACAATTTTCTACTATTCTCTTATTTATAGAGTAGAAGTCAAACTTCTAGAAGGAATCCAATCTCTATCTCCAAGATAAAGCTTGTTAATT
>NW_010360010.1:564275-591957 GCF_000414095.1 Morus notabilis | reverse complement strand
TATAGATCAATCCTCCATAAATAATTCATAATTAGAGCCAAGTAAAATCCATTAACCTCTCTAATTACTTCTTTATCCTTGAGTACCATTGATTCTCTAATGGACAGTGATTCATAAAACACATTCATGAATCGAAGCTCCTATTGGTCCAAGTACCGAATCAACCGTCAAGAGAATTATTTATCTACTTCTTTCTTAAGAAGGAATGGATTCCATCTCGTGTAATAACATTCCCGGCTACCTACTTCATCATGTCTCCAAAATACAAGGAATAGGATTCAGGATCTCAGAATCCGTATAGAGTAAATCAAAAGACACAAATCCATAAATAGGAGTCTGTTAAGAACTCAGGATTAAGACCATCCTATATATGACCATCGGTAGACTCAATTAGAATTTCTATACTTAATGAAATTATTAGAAATTCATATTGTGTCTGTGTCCTTGTTCCACATAATCTCATTATGCGCAATCATCGGGACGTAAGGGTTTGCAAGGTTCCCGACGACACTGTGATTTAAATTGAACTGAGTGCCTCCCTTGTGGATGACCCCTTTTTTTTGTTCCTTTATTTCTCTTGCGTAGTATGAGACTGCACAACTCAAACAGGGTCTCTTGAATGAATGCGGGCGTTGGACCCTCATCCAATCTTCAAAATTCTAAGGGCCTATCGTATTGGGCTCGTAGGTTCCCGTCGGGATGATTTGCTCGATAAACCACTAAGTTCTTTAAAAGAAATCATTTTTTTCTTGAAAACTTTATTTGTGAATACTTCCGTTAAAATGATGTTTAACACCATAGTATTTTACTGAAATCAAATCTCGGGTTCTTTGATAACTTTTTGTTAAAAACCAACACTGTGTTAGTTTTGTTTAGTTAAAACTGTGTAGTTTCTGAAATGTATTTTACTGCATCTTAGAGTCAGATTTTGAAAATCTGTTCTTCATGACAATTCTTCACCTCATCGAGATCTAAAATTGTCATTTTGAGAGAAAATTGAAATTCAACATCTAAAGGCCTCGTTTAGCTGAAAACATTGGCTGCAGCTTTTTTTTAAAAATGTTGTAGGAATTATGTAGCATTCTTTTTAAATTGCTATAGAAATGCTGTAGCAATGCCTTTTTTTTCCGAGAATGTGTTGGACAGCCTGAATTGTTTTTGAAAAATGGCTTTAAACTTGCATTTCGAGTCGAAACTGAGTTTTGTCACAGTCACAGAAAACGTTCAAAACATCGAGAACTATAAGTTCAATATTTGAAACACTGAAAAATCCCACTCTACAGTCCTTATTTTCGCCTTCAAAGTAACCCGAAAATTTCACCTCTAACCCCAAAATAAGCAAACTTTAACCAACAATAAACATACCACATAATGCTAATCAAACTAACCTCAAAACTCACAAAACCAACTTAAAACTCACACAACCAACTTAAAACTCACACACCCTTATTACAACTTATTTCTTTGAGAATCACAAATTACATAAATGGATTCTCAAACTTAAACTTTGCAAGAAAGGAAAATAGAGAGAAAGGTTTTAGAGTTCATACCCTTAAGGAAAGAAAATCCTTGGTTAAACTCCTTCTAGAACACTTTGATCCTCCTTCTCCTTCTTGATCTTAAGCTAGTATTTGTATTTAAGGGAGTGGAAGAAAAATTAAGGAGAGAGCATAAGAGGGAGAGTTAGGGCCGGTTTTTGGGTGGAGAGAAAATGAGGAAAGAGAAAATGAGACCTATCCTATGATGGTTCCTTTTATAGACAAGTTTGTGATCATTTATTTAACCCCAATTCCACTCCATTAGTCAACCAAATTTTTGGTTCAGAACCCCCATTCTTGGCCGGCTCTAGGTGGAGGAGAGATGGAGCAATCATGCCATGATTTCCCCTTCACCCACAAACATCACATCCCCCTTAACATGAAACCTGCTAACACACTCAACTACCCAAGGTTTGGCTATAATTTCATTGTGCATGGCCGGATTTTAAATGGATAAAAGGAGGAGCAAGTATGCCATAATTTCCCCTTCAACCACTACCATCAAATCATATGTATCATAATTTCCCTTCACTAACTCCCATCAAATCACATGTGTCATGATTTATCTTCACTTACTCCCATCAAATCACATATGTCATCCTACCAAATCCTAACCTACCCCTTGTACTTTTGTCCACTCTCTTATGTTTCCTTTGAAATTGTTAAAAATTATACCGACTATAAGGAAATACTTAGCCGACAAGAAACTCTAGTTTCTGACGGTTTCTTTTCTACTGCTTATTTACAGTCCAATATTACTCCCTGACTACTTCAATATTACATTAAATTCTTTCTCGCGTAATATTTTGAACTGTTTCAAGTCTTGAAATTAATTCTAGACTGAACAAATTCTAAATTTAGATTTCTGCTTTATATCCTGGGAATGACATTGTTTCTGACGGTGTCAACTCCCGAGCTCACATTGTACCCTTCTACTATAGGTATTTATCTTGTGACTTTAACCTAGCTATCTTGTAATTAAGGATTTTCTCTTCTTTTAAAATGTCAGAGCATTTTTTTATACGCTGCTAACATCATGTTGTGCTTACAGATTCTTGGAATTAAGATTCTCAAACTACATGTGTACTGAAAATTCTTCTGCCTTAAAGTACGGCGAGATTTTATCGATCGAATTTACTTGATCGTAAAATAGGAACTTAGCATGAAATCTACTACAGAATTTAGGAATACAAATGTTGATTCCATAAATCCTTCAGTTAGAAAATATAACATAGTATTTTCTAGAAAAATTCTTGGCTTAAATACATAAATTGTATTATTTCAAGGCTGGGATTTTTCTCAGTCATTACAATCTACACCCCTTAAGAATTTTTGTCCCGAAAATTAGAACAACTTGGGGTAGTTTTTCCTCATATCCTCTTTGCATTCCTAAGTAGCTTCCTCAATATTATGATTCTGCCATAAGACTTTAACCAGAGGAATTACTTTATTCCTTAAGGTTTTCTCCTCACGAGCTAGAAGCTAGAGAGGTTTCTCCTCGTAAGTGAGGTCTGCGTGCACTTTGACGGGTTCCTGGTACAATACATGCGATGGATCTGTCGTATACTTCTTCAACATCAATACGTGAAAGGCGTTGTGTACATAAGCCAATTTTGGTGACAATGCTAGTCTATATGCGACTTTACTACTCCTTTCATCGATGCCACCTTCAGGAAAACTAAGTCTCCTACCTGAAACTCTATAGGTCTGCAACGTTTATCCACATAGCCCTTCTGGTGACTGTGGGCTATATCAAACCTCTTTGTGATAAGTCTCACATCCTCCGTGGTTCTCCTGATAAAATATACTATTTCTAGATGCTTCTCCACAAGTTCATACTAATGAATTAGGGACCTGCATTTCCTTCCGTATAGAGCTTCGAAAGGTTTCATTCCTATTGATGTGTGATAGCTGTTGTTATAGGAAAGCTCTATCAAAGGTAACTTCTTATCCTAGTTTCCATTGAAATTCATGACACATGCTCTCGGCATATCTTCTAGGGTCTGGATGGTCCTCTTTAGATTGGCCATCTATCTACAGTGGAAAGCCGTTAAACTTTAACTTAGACCCCATTGCATCATGTACACTTTTCCAAAATCTTGACGTGAAATGGCTGTCTCTCAATAGAATAACTTAGTTTGATCGGCAAAAGATGTGCAGATCTACTCAATCGATCTATGATTATCCAAATCGCAACTTTACTATCAGATTTTCTAGGCAACCCTACCACGAAATCCGTCGTGATTGATCTCGAAACTATTTTTAACTTAACATAAACTTAGACTATACATTTCTATCCTGGTTGTTTCTGGTGGTACTACATAGTACAAAGTGTAATACTACATATTTAATCATGGGATTATTCCATAATTCTATAATTCTACACTCATAATACCGCTTAAATCTTAGAATATTCTTGGTTATTACTATTCGAGTGCTTATTTATTGGTTTGTCAATTTGTTTGAACTGTCAAGAATGTGATGACTTATCTGAAGTCACACAGGTTACTTGAAACTTTGCACTCTCATAGCCAATATTCTCAGTTACTATCTGACATGGTGTACTGTTAAGTCATTCATTTCATGTCTCACAGTACTCTTAAACATACTCAGATATACTTATTAGGCTTTTCCTAGTATATCTTGTCATACTAATATTTTACACGTCATTCTAATATGAACACGTGGACTTAAAGGTTTTAAACCTGTAGAATGCACAACTTATTTATGGAAAGAAAATCTGTGAATAAGTCAACTTATTTCTCTATTAATTCTTCTCGACTTTACATTTCACTAAACTTATAAAAATTTTATATTCAAAATTAGAATGAAGTCGAGGTTTTGTAATGTTTTTTTTTTGTTATTCTTCACATGAAGGGCATCCTCCATTAGTGTTTCTTCTCCGAGGATCTTACTAAGATTATTGACCTTACTTTTATAAGGTCTCTTTCCTACTAATCCATGATCTCAACTTGTTCTCTACTCTTAATTCTTGCATTTCTTTATCTGGATCATGATTTGATATATGGAATGACTTAAGAATCTGTCACCTTAACATTTTCTTAATGGGTTTCCATTATCTAAATTGTTATCATTAGTATAGTGGAAACTATAGTTTGTTTATATACTTGTTCTGATACTTTGGGGAATCTATCTATCCTCAATTTAGCATCTTTTATTTTTCTTCTGGGTAATCCGCCCTTCTCTTAGAGTTTGAGTGGAAAAAGATCAATCTTACTGTCAATACTTGTTGAAATTCTCTACTTTTGTTCTAATAATTGTTCCCTTGATTATGGACTATCCTCACTTCTACCTTGTTAGTCATAATCACTAAGCAGTTTCTTATCAAAACTGTGGGGCCTCAATTTTCACTTTTCTCCATATATATATATATATATATTTATACTTAATTTGGAGCTTTACCTTTCCTCTAATAGCTAGTTCACGTGACGTACTAACTTAGAGGTAGCTTGAATCCATTCTCACGTGCAAAAATTGTATTGTAATACTTTTTTGTTCTAACTTATTGTAGAATTCGAGACAGAACAATATATCAAGTCACGAATATTTAGGCATCTTTCCTGTCTAGACCTTGTTTTATAGGGTAATGAGACCCTTATGAGTCCAGATTTTGTACAATTTATTGTAACACATACTTCTGCAAGATAAGGTTGTGTTGTTTCCTGAGTTCTGTAAATGACTACTTAAGGTTTACATACCTTATATTTATCTTTTAGACTTAATAACTAGTTTTCTCAAATATTTAATTCCTTAAGGAATACGTGTATCGGCCTCATTTGACATAAACTATACTTTTTTTTTTTTAGCTTTAACTGTTTATGTTTCTATCACAAACATTCATAACTCTCATTCAATTCTTGGAAGGATAGTTATTGCTTACGGAACTAGCTACATTATATTTTCCTTTGGGGTTACTAATGTAACTTTTAACGATATGACACTCACTCAATTGTTTTGTCTTAGGCTTTATGAGTCTTTCTAAGGGGTCTACCCTTTTCATTCTTATTTGGTGTCGAGTTCAAACTACTCTCAAGAGTATGAAGTCATTTAAGGAGATACCATCTCCATGCATTAGCATTCTTCCTTCTAATTTACTCTTTTTATAATCAAGCTCTTAAGCTTATTTTATCTCGTGTTTACTTTCCTTAAAGAACAATTATCTTAAACTTATGATTCTGGACAAATTCTCACAATTTCTCCTTAAAATAGGTATATTTCGAAGTATTACCTTCTGTTGATATCTTTGTTCTTAGGTAGGATCATCCGTCTTTCGATCCATGTACCGGTCAGAGTATAGTTCATAGTCTTAATGATTATACACTCATCATTATTAGCCTAATCCTTGACCTCTAAACTCAATAAGGTCATCCTTCTAGTGTAAAAATGATTACACTAAAAAAAATTCTTTCATTTTCTTTATATTCCTAAATTGATAATAAAGTTCCCCTATTTATTATCGGGCGAGGTGTATATAAAATAAAATCTTTAAACCATTGCTACATTTGATACCCCAATATCTTACTTTTAACTTACTTATCATATTGACTAAGTTGTTAGTCCTTATTGTTCCTTTACTTATGCAAGAGATTTTCTCCCTTTTTTTTTTTACTCTTTAAAAGGATTACATTTCATATCCTCCATTAAGAGTTTCATTTATAATTTTGTGACTTCATAATATCTAATAATGATTCACACTTCGATTATGAGGTTTCTTATCTTTCTTAAGCTATAATCCCGTTTATCAAGAGATTTCACCTACCAAAGTTAATCTCATTGAGTAGATACGTAAATGAACACAACTATTATTTTATTTGAGAATTACTATTCATGAGAATACTAAATCACCACGAGTTGGGTTCTATGCATATCGATGACTAGGTAAAAACTGTGTCATATGAAAAGTTTAGCCCTTTTATTAGAGAATTTCATACTATTATATTCTTCTTCTAATCACTTAATTCATATGACACATCTCTATTCGTGGTCACCCTAGTATCGTGTCAACTTAGCACATCTAATCTATGATTTTCTAATGGAGAAGTTTATGGCAGTGTATTGTCATACCTTACTTGCCTACTATATTGTGGGATGACTTATTTCTGTCAATCGATACCTTCACCGTAAAGGCAACTTTTACTTTTATCGTCTTTACCTAATGAAATCTTAATGCTTTTAGCAGATTTTAAACAAATCCGTAACTGTATTCTTCACTCGTAAATAGGGGGAGAATATCTCCTTTTGAGGTTATTGTAGAGGGATTGGTTTGGTTAGAAACTAACCTAGAAAAACCTCCCTCAATATGTCTATGACCTTCGGTGTTCTTTTCTTATCACTTAAACTGCTACTTACATCTAAACTCATTGCATTAGTTCTTGTAACTATATCCAAATGAGATTCTCAACATCTCGAACCTCCTTTGCATTTGTCTTAACTTATAGTCTTTGTGAGTTACTTATTACACATTCATACCCATAGGTACTTTCTATAAGATTGCTAAACATTTTAAGGCTAACAATCATTGTGTATTATATCTTAAGTGGGTCGCCTAACATCTACCATAAGCTAGTATTGCTTAATGTTGAAGCTCTATTTCCTATACCATATCTGGATATACATAGATAGTCATCGAACATGACCCACATCTAACTTGGTGGTGTTACATCGTCCATCTCCTTATTAGCATCACCTTCATGCTACATATTCAGATCCTCTTTATGGATCCAGGCTGAAAAATCGCTACTAGCGATGCAGTCATACGGGCTTCCTCGAAGGGAGTCTCGGTGGTAGTTTCTTTTCAAACAGTTGTACGTGGCTCCAATACTTTGCTTGTCTTCATAACTTTGCTTGGCTTCATAGTCCAGCAACGATCATTAAAGGAGTCACCTCAAATGATCACACTTCTTTAGATATCGTCTCGTCAGCCTAAGGAATTACAACACAGTAAAATGTTAGGGCGGTTAGACTTGAATGGTCCTTGATAGGACGATCTTAATCGAACATTATAACCTTTGGTTGCTCATCAAATAAGCAACCGCGTCTATTAACTACTATAATCTAATTAACATAAACATACTTTACCTTACTTGGAGTATGGCGAAGCAGATGTGTGACGACGTGGAATAGGATGGCAGGATACCGGCTCTGATACCAACTGTGACGACCCTCCTTGGAGGCCACCACTATAGTTGAATTTTAACTTGTACTTACTGGGATTTCTTAATATTTGCGGAACACTTTTTTTTTAAATATAAGAAGGAATAATTTCATAATTCGTAACAATAATTTCAAAAGAATGAATCACTAAATTTCTTAAAGCTTTTCTTAATTTCAACTAAAATAAAACCTTCTAGAAATATCCTTCAAACTGTGCAGCGTTTGAACTCTTGTTTCAGACACTCTTTAAAAGCCTTTCTAAAATTAGCCAATTCAATATGGCCATCTAATTTGACTTTAAAACGGATTTCGTGAGAAATCTTAAATTCAAGTACATCTTAAAGTCCTTTTAAAATCAATCATTTAAATCGTCATGATTAAAATTCATTTATTTGTTGCATGCACTGTTGCAATGTTCTAAAACTTAAAAACTCAAGACTAGGGTTGTTAGCTACAATCTCGGTTCTCTTAACATACATATGTACATATACTTTTTAAACATACGTGCTTGAAACCTTTGAATCATATATACATATACATGATTTTACTTTAACTTACTGCGGAAGATTTAAGTGTGAGCGGTATCCATTTCCATCTCCACCATTCATCCGCCGCTCACCATTGCCCCTCAAGAATTGCTGACAGGTTTCTTACCTACAGTATGAACATATCTGATTGAGCTTTCGCTCAGCAAGTAGGAATTATCTCTCACAAAATAACTGTAACTACACATGCATAAATATGCATGAGCTGATTATGCTTAATTATGATGTCTTATCATAGTCTTATTATCTTATCTTCTCTTATCTTTCTTACTGATGGGCCCGAGTCCTCGTACCACTTGCGTGCAATCATCGGGATGTAAGGGTTTGCAAGGTCCCCAACGACACCGTGATTTAAATTGAACTGAGTGCCTCCCTTGTGGAGGACCCCTTTTTTTTGTTCCTTTACCTCTCTTGCGGAGTATGAGACTGCACAACTAAACCTTTCTTGGCCTTGTACCTCAAGGGATTTATGGTTGTCATAGAGTTACCTCCCTCTCAGAGGCTAGTACGGCACTCAACTTAGATTATTCATATAAGTTATTCTTAACTTATTAAGGTGTATGCAATATGACATAGCATAGCATACTATAACATGAAATGTACTCAAACACATATAATTATGTGCACTGCTTAAGTCTATGTAGCATGACATAGCATCGCATATAATACTTAAAGCATAAACATGCATATATAACATGTGTAACTTTTTCGTTAAAATCTATTCATACTGTAAGCGAGATTCCTACTTACCTGATTTACAGAGCTGGAATTCACTTTTTGCCAAATAGCCTATTCTCTTACTTGCTTACTTATGAAAATGAACACCCATTGAAAGTGTAAGATTATCTATCATTTGCTATTCTATTTTAGCAGCTTATGAAGGAAATAGCCCCTTACTTAAGGCATGTTTTCCTATCCTTTACTGAAGGATAATTTACTATAAGGATCAATTTATTAAATTCTTAAAATCTTATTTTCCTTAATTGCCCTTAACATACTTATGTCTAGATTGAAAATCATTTACCCAATCTAGTAACTTATTCTCCATAATTTTCCTCATTGGACTTATTATGATATTAAGGCCCAACTCGGCCTAGAAACGTATTCACGGCATTCTAGCTCTTAGGCTATTGAATTTAAACTCAAACGGGGTCTCTTGAATGAATGCGGGCGTTGGACCCTCATCCAATCTTCAAACTTCTAAGGGCCTGTCATATTGGGCTCGTAGGTGCCCGTCGGGATGATTTGCTCGATAAACCACTAAGTTCTTTAAAAGAAATCATTTTTTTTTCTTGAAAACTTTCTTTGCGAATACTTTCATTAAAATGATGTTTAACACCATAGTATTTTACTAAAATCAAATCTCAGGTTCTTTGATAACTTTTTGTTAAAAACCAACACTGTGTTAGTTTTGTTTAGTTAAAATTGTGTAGTTTCTGAAATCTGTGTTTTACTGCATCTTAGAGTCTGATTTTAAAAATCTATTCTGTACGACAATTCTTTCTCTCATCGAGATCTAAAATTGTCATTTTTATAGAAAACTGAAATTCAACCTCTAAAGGACACGTTTGGCTGAAAACATTGGCTGATATTTTTTTTTTAAAAATGTTGTAGGAATGCTATAGCATTCATTTTAAATTGCTGTAGAAATGTTGTAGCAATTCCGTTTTTTTTTTTTTGCGAGACTGTGTTGGACAGCCTGAACCATTTTGGAAAAATGGCTTTAAACTTGCATTTTGAGTCAAAACTGGGTTTTTTTACAGTCACAGAAAACGTTCAAAACATCGAGAACTATAAGTTCAATCTTTGAAACACTGAAAAATCCCACTCTAGAGTCCTTATTTTCGCATTCAAATTAACTGGAAAATTTCACCTCTAACCCCAAAATAAGCAAACTTTAACCAACAATAAACATACCACATAATGTTAATCAAACTAACCTCAAAACTCACAAAACCAACTTAAAACTCACACAACCAACTTAAAACTCACACACCCTTATCACAACTTATTTCTTTGAGAATCACAAATTACATAAATGGATTCTCAAACTTAAACTTTGCTAGAAAGGAAAATAGAGAGAAAGGTTTTAGAGTTCATACCCTTAAGGAAAGAAAATCCTTGGTTAAACTCCTCCTAGAACACTTTGATCCTCCTTCTCCTTCTTGATCTTAAGCTAGTATTTGTATTTAAGGGAGTGGAAGAAAAATTAAAGAGAGAGCATAAGAGTGAGTGTTAGGGCCGGTTTTGGGGTGCAGAGAAAATGAGAAAAGAGAAAATGAGACCTATCCTATGACGGTGCCTTTTATAGACAAGTTTGTGGTCATTTATTTAACCCCAATTCCACTCCATTAGTCAACCAAATTTTTGGTCAAATCTCCCATTCTTGGCCAGTTCTAGGTGGTGAAGAGATGGAGCAATCATGTCATGATTTCCCCTTCACCCGCTACCATCACATCCCCCTTAACATGAAACCTCCTAGCACACTCAACTAGCCAAGGTTTGGCTCCAATTTCATTGTGCATGGCCGGATTTTAAATGGAGAAAAGGAGGAGCAAGTATACCATAATTTCCCCTTCAACCACTACCATCAAATCATATGTGTCATGATTTCCCTTCACTAGCTCCCATCAAATCACATGTGTCATGATTTATCTTCACTACCCCCATCAAATCACATATGTCATCCTACCAAATCCTAACCTACCCCTTGTACTTTTTTCCAGTCTCTTAAGTTTCCTTTGAAACTGTTAAAAATTATACTGACTGTAAGGAAATACTTAGCCGACAGGAAATTCTACTTTCTGACGGTTCCTTTTCTACTGCTTATTTACAGTCCAATATTACTCCCTGACTACTTCGATATTACATTAAATTCTTTCTCGCGTAATATTTTGAACTATTTCAAGTCTTGAAATTAATTCTAGACTGAACAAATTCTAAATTTAGATTTATGTATTATATCCTGGGAATGACATTGTTCCTAATGGTGTCAACTCCCGAGCTCACATTGTACCCTTCTAATATAGGTATTTATCTTGTGACTTTAACCTAGCTGTCTGGCAATTAAGGATTTTCTCTTCTTTTAAAATGTCAGAGCATTTTTTTTATACGCTGCTAACATCATGATGTGCTTGGTGATGGAATTAAGATTCTCAAACTACATGTGTACTGAAAATTCTTCTGCCTTAAAGTACGGCGAGAATTTATCGATCGAATTTACTTGATCGTAAAACATGAACATAGCATGAAATCTACTACAGAATTTAGGAATACAGATGTTAATTCCATAAATCCTTGAGTTAGAAAATATAACTTAGTATTTTCTAGGAAAATCCTTGGCTTAAATACATAAATTGTATTATTTCAAGTCTGGGATTTTTCTTAGTCATTACACTCTCTCCCCTTCTTCCAGAAGAATTTTCAATTTCAAAATTCAATAACTTACTCGTTCTTAATCGGAATAGAGTGAATGTTTTTTTTCTATGAGTTCACAATGAAGAGGAGAACAAGATGACACCCATATTGAATATGAAAATTTATCATGCCCGGTAGGTCACCGGAGCTCTGCCACCATCCACGCTGTAAGCCACCATTTGCGGTGGTGGTGGTTGACACCACCCGCTTTAAATTGTTGAGAACGACGTGGAGATGCAAAGCCCTTAAGATATTTTGAGGAGGAAGCTTCTATTTCTAAGGTAGGGTTTACTTCCTCTCCTTCTCTTGAATTTAAATATGGATTCCTCTTTTACTTGAGCCTAAATTTGGTATAGATGGTATAGATGAAAGGAAATTGAAGAACATGTCTAAATATCATGGAATTTCTTTGAATTTGGTTCAAATTTCTGAAATTTAAAACGTTGAGTTCTAGAAATTGATATTCTTGATGGTTTATGTTCTTGAACTTGAGTTTTGATCAAATATGGTGAATTACATATGGGTTTTGAATTTCTAATCAAACTTTGGTATTTGGAAACTAGTTAAAGTGATTTCCATGTGTTTATTCTAAAATCAAACCCAAAATCCAAGTTTTTGGTATTTTTCTCGCTAAGTTAGTGAACTGATTCAGGACTGAAGAATAGCCTGGTTGACTACCCCGGGTGACCGGGATAGGCACCACCAGTTGACCAGTGGAGTTATACTTCTCTGTCACCGGTCGACCGGTGACAACTAATTCCATCTAAATCTTCTGAAAATTCAATTTTAAGCCAAAGTTTACCATATTTCTTGAGTTTTGACCTCATTTGATGATGACGTTGCATTTCTCTTCCTTTTTTTTGGACATACTTTATGGATTTTTATTTCTCGGTGAAAAGTTAGTTTCACCGATGTTGATGTTTCTAACTGATTCTCAAAATAGAATATGAATATATATATATATATATGTAGCGATCATACATATAGAAAACCTTCCAGAAACCTGACTTTCATGAAGCATGGCTCTCTGAAGTGAATTCTAGAAAAAGAACTAGTCTCGAATTCAAATTAAAATAATTCAAAAATGATATATGTAAGTTTCCAAACGTCATCCACGTGAGCATTTAGATAGTTTATTTTGCATGATGGCCACAGAGATCGGGATATGGAGATCGTGTCCTTAGGGCCAGGTCCCAAACCCATATCGGCAACTCCGCAGCGTAGGTGGTGAAATGGCTTTGCACTTACACTAGATGAGATATCGGTACTTTGAAAGAGCATTTCAAACTACCGGCTTATGATCTTTATATTTCTCCTATCTTTCTTGTTCTTGGGTGTTCTAGTGTTTAAATATAAATACAAATACTAAGTATTTGTGGATTATATAGGTCATAGATGTCTGATCACTTTGAAATGAATTTGAGACTGGTATAGCATTTTAAAGAAGTTTTGAGATACTTAATTATCGACCCCATTTTGCATTTGATGGTACCTGCTAAGACTCACAGGTTTGAGCCAATTTCTCTTACATGTGTTATAGTTTTAAATCGAGATTTTGGTTATTATAAATATCATCTTTGTTCTTATTTTTTTGTCATACCCTATTACCTTCCTACTGAGCATTCGGCTCACCCCTGTTTTTAAATGTTTTTCCCCCTCTAGAGTTAGCAGCCTGTCTTGTTGCGTGGTAAGATGACGTCTTTGGATTGAAGGCTCGAGCTTAAACGTGGTTCATGTTACTTTGAATTTGCAGGTTGTTTTTAAATTCTGTGATGTACTGTATATTTGTATATAAACTGTATTGGCCGGCATTGTTCCAGAGTTGAGTAAAGTTTGAGTTTATGGACTATTTTGATAATATTTGTAAAAGAAAGACTCCGGAGCAATATGTTTTGGTATTTATATATTTTATTTTCATAGATTTTCATTAATTAATCTAGTTTAATTAAGTTAATCTTTAAATTAAAATCCAATAATCACGGTCCCTCCTTTAGGGTCATGACAATCATGCAACATTTTTAATTGTGCCTAAATTCATATGCCTTGATATTCGTGCACAAAAATTAATTAGATAAATACTCTATTTATTTTCAGCAATATTTCTAATCCTATAATCTCACTACTCACTACTGAAAAACTGGATAGGCTTTCTAGGATGATGCCAACTATATAAAGTACAAAAGTAACATGAACATCCTACTCATATGTGATGACTATAAGTTTGTCCTTCTAGAGGAATGTCCTCAAGAACCCACGGCAAATGCATCTAAAGTCGTAAGGGAGCCTTATGATTGTTGGGTTAAAGCCAACTACAAAGCAAGGTGCTATATGTTGGCTAGCATGAGCAATGTGCTTCACAAGAAGCATGAGGAGATGTGTATGACATGAATGAGTCTCTAGAAACCATGTTTGGCGCTCTTTCAGAGAAGGCTCAATTTGGATGTTGTTAGGGCTTTCATGAACGATAAGATGAAGACTGGCACATTGGTAAAGGTACATGTTTTGAACAATATTGAACACCTCCATTAGGCTGAAGTAAATGGTGTCAGGATCGATGAAGCCATCCAAGTTGCCATCATCCTAGAAAGCCATCCCATACCTTTCAACAATTCAAGAACAACTATGTTATGAGCAAAAGGAAGGCCAACCTAACCAAATTGTTGAATGATCTGCAAAACTTAGAATCCACCAACAAATGTAAAGGAGGAGAAGCAAATGTTGTTGTTGCAGCTGGATCTGGTAAAAACAAGAGGAAGAACCAGAACCAAGACAAGGGAAAAAAAGGCAAGAACAAGAAGGCTAAAAAGAAGGGTTCCAACCAGAAACCCAATGGAAAGTGTTTCAACTGTAATGGAGATGGGTACTGGAAGAGAAAGTGCAAGAAGTATATCAAGGAGTTGAAGAAGAAGAAGGAACAAGGTAAATTAGATTTACTAGTTCTTGAAACATGTTTAATAGAGGGTGACACCTCAGCTTGGATAGCTGATTCGAGAGTAAATAATCATGTTTGTTCTTCTTGACAATGTCTTAGCTCCTACATGAGCTTGCCAATGGAGACTATACGATGAAGTAGGCAATGACGCAAGAGTTTCAGAAAAAGTAGTTGGAGAAGTTAGACTTCATTTTATGAACAATAATTTTTTTGTTTTGAACAATGTTCATTTTATTTCAGATATTCGTAGAAATTTTGTTTCTGTAGCTAGGTTATTTGAATAATTATTTAAAGTTTATTTTGATAATGAATTAATTCATATTTCTCAAAATGGATTAAATATTTATTCTCGATGTCTAAATGATGGTTTATATTGTAAAAAACCAATGACTAACTCACTGCTTAACACTGAAATGTACAAAGTTACCAAACTTAAGAATAAGAAGCAAAAGATCTCTCATGATAATAACACATATTTGTGGCATCTTAGGCTTGGTAATATAAGCCTAAACAAGATTAAAAAACTGGTAAAGGATGGCCCTTTACACAAACTAAAAGATAGTGAGCTTCCAGTCTAGAAAGTAAAATGACCAAGAGGCATTTCACAGTGAAAGGAGAAAGATCCATAGAACCTCTTCAGCTAATACAGTCACATGTATGCGGACCATTATGTTGGGAATGGTGTCCTAGAAGCATGAGATGTCATAGGGTATTCTGCTTGATTATTCCTTCGATTCCCCTTTTGGGTTTGCTTTTCCTGAACTTGTTCCTTTTTCTTCGTCTCCCAAAATTTAAGTCTCTCTTCTTTAGCTTGAGCCAAGTGATATTCTGCTCGTATTGCTCTACTAACACAATTCGCCACTGTTGTGGGTGGTCTTTCTCCACTGTCCACTACTATAGAAATTTCAGGGCGAAACATTACTAACATCCCTCACACCCTTTCCATTTCCGTTGGCACCAATTGAGGACATAGCCTTGCCAACCAGTCAAATTTATAGTAAGCCTCAGTAACTGTCCTATACTATTTCCTAACTTATATTCCTCTAGAATGATAAACTACTAAAATTTGTGCTCATTTTTTTCCTTTTCTTACAATGGTAAGATAAACAATACATATGTATACTTTGCCTTTATAAAAACTTAGGATCAGTTCCTAGACTTGATCACCCATTCAAACTATTCTTCACACGCCATCAACATTCATAGGCTATTGTCGTAGTAGCCTTTTGGGTACTTGAACATACCATGTACTTCAGTTTACAAAATATAACTTGAAAGTCTCATAAACTTCACCTTTACTACATAACCAGGATTGTTTTACATCAATAATTCTTATTTACATTATACACAATTTTGCAACATCTTCAAATCTGCAATGTCCATCACCCACTTGCCTGCTACATCCTCTCTGCTAGCCCAGCAACAAGTTTCAGGGAGCCGGTGCCTTATCCGAGCTTCGTACAATACGAACAAACTTAATGAGCTTGCACTCAGTAAGTAACAATAGGTCATAATAAATGCAAATAACTATGCATACCGCATTCAAGTCATATATCCTAAGACATTCTGTACTTCTAGAACGTATGTCACTTATGTTCTTTTTGTTTCATTACATGCTTTGTTCAACTTTCGTCTCTTTTTAGTCGTTCACATTGTATTCTCATGTTCTGAACGACATTCATATTGTGTTTTTCTTTCTTTTCATTCTTTTTTATGAATACCGTACCCTTATATGGAAAAGTTCCTGTTTTACATTTTCTTATCTTTTACTTCTTATGGGCCCTATCTTGTTATACCATAGCGCGCATAACCAGTAAGAAGTGGGGTAGTTAACCAAAACCTACTCAGTCACGGTTTCATTTCATTCATAATCATAATAACCTTTCCTTCGAAGGCTGGTGCAAATAGGATGTTTGATTTCTTACCATTTGTCCACTCTCTCATTAAGACGGTAACTTTGGTTAAATCTTATGACTTTGTGTACATTTAAGCAATTTATCATGAGATTGAATTCTCGTTAAAGTTTAACTTTTTCTTTTAACTTGACCTTGACTTGACATCGATACGTACTTTTCATAGAATAAAGTTCTACTACTACTTAAGTCTCGTAAACACATGTATAGCAGCACATCTAACATTCAGGAAACATCTTTCACATCCTAGCATACATTTAGTCTGCAATATGCTTGGATTGAGCAACATAGAGGAATAAGTTTATTGGCGTCTGATTAACTCCCAAAAGTGATATTCACAAGCGGTCAATTGTAGCACAGAAGGGCGGTCGTATCCACAGAGAGATAACAAAATAACAAGAATGATTAACAGAATAAGAGCGTTAGAGAAAAGTGAATTAAAGAAAAATGAGAGATTTTGAGATTTTTGTTGCAAATAAAATAAAAAGGAGAAAATCTGTATGAAGAAAACAGTAAGGTGTCGTGAATCCCTAATGCTTCGTTCACCAATTCCAGTTTTGATTCACAAAATAAAATAATCGAATAAATTAAATCTCTATGTTGGCTCAGAAAATATTATTATTACAAGTTATCTAAAATTGACAATATATTAATCTGACAATATTGCAGTAAATAACAATTTGTAAAATAATTTGAATAACAAAATAATGTATGACATAATTACATAAGAAAAGCGTGACTGAATTTATATAAAAATTGGCACACAATATTTTGAAAAGTAATAGAAAAATAGATGAGATTTAATTCATTCAGATGTTGAAGTTTACAGAACAAGGAATTAAAATCCCGAATTGGGTCACTCAACAGAAGTTCATCTCTAACCTCACCAAGAAAACTCTAGCCTATCTTGCAAAACATTCTCACAAGTTCTAGAGAGAAAATATGAGACTGACAGCAAGACGACAAAAAACTAAATATTAAGAACTTCTCAAAACCTTAGGCTAACCCCTTTATTTATAGTGTTCAGAGGTTGCCTGTCAAATAAGGAAATAAATAGTAAAACTAGAAAATTACAAAAGAAAAGGAAACAAAATAAAATTACACATAAATTAGGAGAAATCATATATTTGATTTGGGAAGAAATCTGGTAATTTGTTCCGATTTTTGGGGAAGGAATTCGGATTCAGCACCAAAGGGGACACGTGTTGCAACGTGATTAGAAGTGATGCGAAACGTGCCACGTGTCGTGGGCGGATTGGTTGCGTGTGCTGGCGCGGTCAGAGTTGAGGACCCGCGTTGGACAGGTGGCGGACGCGGAGAAGGCAACAGGTCTGCTGCTGGCATGCGGGACCCACGTGGAGGGATGCTTGGACGCGCGGTGATGGCCGCGTGGAAGGAACGCGCACGCTGAGGAACTCCCGTGCAAGTGACGCGCGCTGGAAGTGTTGTGGGCAGGCTATCACAAACTGGGACCCACGCGTGGCTTGGCTCGGTGGCTCAAACGGCTGACGCGGCTCTTCTCACTTTTTGGCTTATGAGGCTCGGCTAGATGGCTTGGCCTGGGTGGTTAAAAATATGACTTTCATGACTTATTTTTGTGTGGCTTTTTACACTGCTTTTTATCTGAAAATAATCAAGCAACAACTAAACAAATTCCAATAAAAAATATTCTGAATAAAAATGATGAAATTGTTTAATTAAAGCTAAATATTTTAATATTATATAATCAAAAGCAGTATTTAATGTGCATTTTCATACACTAATCAGCGTCATAGACAAGGAAAACTACCGATACTTATAGAAGTTTTGCTAATGTTGTGTCCTTTGTCTCACATGATGCTTTCCAACTTCAATCGTTAATCAATCCTATTGCATAAATTTCCGATCATTAGATTCAAAATCTAAGATAAAAAATTACAATAGAATTTAACTAAAAAAGGTCTACAATCCCTATGTTTGGTATTCAATCCCAAAACATTTCCTATCTCAACAATCTGCACCAAACCCTTACACCTTTCTCAGTCATGGGCCTACTTTTCAGTTTTGGTCCAAAACTGCGAATTCTCATCATGTTAGTTTTCTATACATCACCGATTATTGAATCGACTTACTTTTCACACGTTAATCCCTTATTTCTCATGAAAACTAGTTTTACTTCAAATGCTCAAACTAAATTTCAGTAGAGTTCCGGCTATTTTTTTAGGTTTCCCGAGCTATCTATAGCTCGTTTTATCCGTTGTTTCCACCTTCAAACTCAAACCACAGTATTTCTCATTCCATTTATCATCAATAACAACACAATTCCTAGGGTTTCCTCCATATTTCCACAAAAATTCTCCATACCAAAAATTGCTAGAAACAAAAATTCAATAACCATGAATTTATCCTTAATTCACTAGATTTTCAAGTGCCTTAACCATTGCAAGCAAATCATCATTCTAAGTGAATTTCTTTCCAATGCTTTCCCTATTCTCCATGGGCAGCCAAGGTGAGGAAATGAGAGGAAAAACTTGAAATCTCACCATAGAGAATGAAGAACAAGCTTCGGTGACGCTATTTCTCGGTAACTTCGTTGATTTCCGCTTAAATCTTGTATTTCCTCACTTTGGTGAAATTTTGTCTCTCTTCTCTCATGGCTGGTGCTCTCTGTTTTCTTTGCATGAAAAATGGTCATTTCCCTTGTGTTTTTCCTTAAAGAACTGACGATTCAAAAAGTAAGGGATCAAAATGTAATTTTAACTTTTTCTAAGGGCCTTTTTACAAAATTCAACAAAATATCCCATTCCTTCTTCACTAAGTTGGCCGGACATTCTCCCTCTCTTCCTCCACATGTCACAATCTCCTCCCTTCATTCATTTATCTCTTTTAATCTCAACCATTGATCGTTTTAATAATTATCCTATTTTGGTTCAGCTTAATTTCCTGTCCAGTGCGCGTTTTATCTGCGTTTTTTGGACAGTTGGTCAACTTAGTTAACTTTAACCCTTCTTGACTAACTTTTCAAGGGTGATGTTTTGATCGACTCTTGGTCAACAAATTTTGACTCAGTCCACTTAAATCAGTCGAAACCTCAATTTACGCGATTCGGCCTTCTGAACCCCTTTTTTCGTCCATTTTTTGTTCCGATTGTTTCTAAAACCCTAGAATAAATGTCTTTCAATTCTTTTTCATTTCTTAATCTTAATATTCATGTATTTACCTACTTGTGGGTTTAACACAACGTTCCATACTCCTTTCTTAAACATAGTTCAAAAATTTGTAACTATATCGTAGTTCAGAAATTTCTTATTTTTAACTTATAACTTGCTATTTAGTACTATTATCGACAAGTAATTGTCATAGAAGTTTTCATATTGATAATATAAAGGATTTTAGAAAATTTTATCTTATACAATAATTTTGATAAATTTCCCGGTCATGACACAGACTATTGATTTCATTTTGTTGGGCTCAGAGACCTATATTATCGTAGTACTTAGCATTCCAAGAATTCATTCCAAGTCATTATTGCCACATTTCTTCTCATTACCACGGTCTCCCACCAGTAATGGGCATCTTTCTTCAATACATATGAAGCGCAGAGAACTCTTTCCTGCTCCGTCAGATTCATAAAGTTTAGAATTATTTAGAGTGAAGATAACCACTCCTCCGCTTCTAGTGGGTCAGTAGATCCTTCAAACTCTGGTGGCTTCATTTGACGGAATCATTCATATAATGGTTCCTGATTTTTCCTGGTATTGCCACAGGCTTTGGTTGCGGTGCAGGTGCCACTGGTGGTGCTGGTTCAAGTTGAACAGGTGGCGCTCTTCTTTGCTTCTGATCTTGATTTCTTTTCTCTAACTGTTCTCTTAAATTCCTATTTTTGTGGTCTTGAGCCTCTAGTCTAACTCATAAATTAGCTATGGTGGAAGCTAAGTTCAGATCTACTTCCTGAACCAATTGTCTACATGGACGAACCATGTTTCCGTATGTCTACATAAAGGAAATGATGGCAAACATAGTTAGATTTGCATATATGTGTATATATATATTACCAAATAAATCTTAACAGCATTTCATAACATAGAGTTGTTTTAAAATAATACAACTTTCATTACTTGTGGTAGTATCTTAACCACAATTTATCATTTGTAAAATGCTTTCCTTAAGTAAACACATTTTTTACTATCATTGATTCATTTGTATACCTATACATATACACATACACATATCTGCTCATGATAAACCATTCATCATGCGTTACTTACATAACACAAGCATCATTAACATATACATCTGTGATACATTCTTACATTGTTACATAGCAACATCATAATCAAAAAATTACATTATACTATACATCTTCATAATTCTCATTTTCTTCCCCATTAGCCTCTGCGGAATCCTCCTCTGGATCTTCTTCCTCACTCAAATTTATAGTGTTTTGAGGATCCACATTCGTTTGTCTCTAACTTCATCTCCAACTTCAGTTTTGAATCTATGTCGGTATTCCCTTTGCCTACGTTCAAATTCTACGTCGGTATTCCCTTTGCCCATCGAAGAGATATGATATTTTTTAGTTCCTCTACTAACCCTCTCCAAAGTATAAAGCGAGCATCATGTTCCTTTAATACGATGTTGCGGTCAGTTATGATCTCACTGAAAAATCATTCAGCATAGTTTCTTACGATATCATATGGTCGCATCTTAAATCTATCAACCATGTGTATATACTTTTCCATTCTCATAAATTTTGTCTCACCAATCTGTAGTTGAGCCCGTGATGTAGAGGCTAACTCTGGTGCTATCGTGGTGGGTGGTACGTCAGGTACTAGTACTTCTCTTGGTGGAAATTGAGCCAATAGCAAACTACAAAAATTTCCCCATGGCACCTTGTGTGCATTTCTTGTTTCCACCACACCTCTCCAAAATTGTCTAGCATCGGACTCTAATAGCTGGCTGCTAGAATCAGCCAATCACTCTCATCTATATCACAAGCTACTAACAGATATTCAATTTTGTGCAACCAATCTTGCATTCTAGTTGGGTGAGCTTGACCAACATACATAGGTAGGTTACATTGATAAAGTGCTAAAGCAGCTCTTGCGGCAACCCTAGAACCTATTGGGTCCCTAATCATGGCTACATGCACTTCCTTATCAACCGGAGGTGGATCAGCTATTTTATTAGATTGTAGGGGTACCTCTAAAGGAATAGGTTCTGCTTCTGGTATAGAGGGTAGACTATGCAGAAGTCTTCTCCTTTCTGGTCCCCTGATACTTCTTTTATGCCCTCCACGTGGAACTGATCGAGTTCGCCTTGTTCGAACCATTTCATATATCCTATAAAAGAATAGAATTCACATATTGAATTCTAAAGCCAAAAGAAAAAATAACTTACTTGGGCGGTGTAGAATTGGATGCTCAACAACATGTGGGTGGGTGGCAAATCCTTTTGCTTTGATACCAACTTTGACGACCCTCAACTTTCGGTCATCATTACTATGTTCATATGTTACTCATTTCTTAACTTCTATCCTTCCTAAATTATAATTCCCAATATTTAGGCTCACTTTCTTTTCTTTAGTGGTAAAATTGATACTAATAATCTTTGGCGGAATAAAACTTCGTTCAATGATTTTTATAAAACTCGAATATCAAAAATTACTATCTGGAAAACATTTTCAACATTTCTTTTAAAACCTTGAACTTGTTCTCCTTAATCATGGTCATGTATTTAACCTATCATTCGCATACCATTACCATTCATATGCCATTAATATAACAACATTTTGGATACATTAAACATACCTTGTGACTTGAAATTGCTATGCATAGCCTCATTGTCTCGTATACTTTAGTTTCATTACATAACTCATCTACATTCATAAAATATTATTTACTTTATACACGTAAGGCTTAGCAGCATTTCCAAAACACGTGATGCATCCATTACCCACTTGCACACATCCCACTTCTTCATCCTTTTCCGCACGCCTAGCAAACAGGTTTCATGGAGCCGGTGTCTTACCCGTGCTTCCTACAACACGAAAAAACTAGATGAGCTTTCGCTCAGCAAGTAATAGTAGTTCACAATAAATACCAAATAGTAATGCATACCCATATATGCATTCATATCATACATCCTAGCACACTTCCTAAACATTCAAAGTGTTCATCAAATTATGCTTTCTTTTCTTTCGTATTATGTTCTCTTTTCTTTTGTTTCATACTTCTTGACATCTTTCATTTTTGTGTAAATCATTTTTCATAGCATTTACTTCTTATGGGCCCCATCATGTTGTATTATTGCGCGCATGACTAGTAAGGAGTGGAGTAGCTAACCAAAACCAACTCACTCACGGTTTCATTTCATTCATAATCATAATAACCTTTCTTGCGAAGGCCAGTACAAACATTATTGTTAACTTCTTAGCGTTTGTCATCTTTATTTACTCATCATCTTACTATCATCATTTCATATTATGACAGTAATTTTAGTCTTATCGTCTTACTGTCATCTTTTCTTATAATGACAGTAATTTAAGTCATAATGGTACATCTTTGAGCATTCTTACCAATTTCCTATAAAATTGGAGTTTATTCAAATATTTGACTTTTATTGACTTTGACTTTATTGCAGATTAAAATTCTACTGCTAATACAAGTCCATAAGCATATTCAAAGCAACAAACAAGTTTTAGAAACATCTTTCACTTAGTGACGTACAATGAAATCATCATACGCACAATTTTGTGCAACACAAGGAAATAGTCTTGTTCGTGGTATAGACATAGAAAAACTACTGTACTTACCGGAGTTCTTCTAAGGTCACAGCTTTCGAGTCTCTGGAAACCTTGCTTCCTTGATCGCCTATTGGTCCTATCATATAAATTCTCGATCATTAGATTTACAATCTAAGATCAGTAATTGAAACACAATTTGATCCGAATTCGTAGTTTCGTAAATGTTATTTTCTTAAAGTGCGTATGTCGTTTCTAAAATCCTTAAAGAGATCTGCAATTTCATGTTCGGTATCCGGACTAAAACATCACCTAAATCATCAATGTGCACCAAGCCCGTGCACTTTTTACCTTAAATCACATTTTGGACCTATTTCAGAAATCAGCCCGAAACTGTTGTCTAGGGTCGTTTTTGAGAAAAACGTTATTTCACAAAAGTTGCTCAGAATGAATTTCCTTTAACTTGGTATTAGTCACTTTTTGAAACTAAGCATTTATCTGAGCTTTCTAGCCCAAAATAGCACCGGATTCCAATTTACGGATCAATATCCTAGTTTTCAGTTTTGGTCCGAAACTGAGAATTTTCATCATTTTAGGTTTCTAAACATCTTTGATCACCAAATCAACTTACTTTACATATCTTAATCCTCAATTCTTCATTACAACCGGGTTTGGTTCAAATTCTCAAACTAAATTTTGACAGAGTTTCGCCTATTTTTCCTTGTTTCCCGAGCTAACCATAGCTCATTTTATCATAGACATCATCCGAATTTTCACAACAATTTTCCGTAACCAAAAATTGCTAGAAACAAAATCTAATAACCAAGAATTCATCTTTTAATCACTAGATTTTCAATTCTTTTAACAATCACAAGCTTAATCATCATCTTGGGAAAAAGTTTTTCATGCTTTCTACTATACTCCAACGTGCATCCAAGGTAGAAAAAAGTGAGAAGAAAACTGAAATTTACCTTAGAGAATGAGGAGAAGTCCATAGTGATGCGAACTAGCGGTGTAGTTTCGTCAATTCGTTTAAAACTCGTTTTTCTCACTTTGGGTGAATTTTTTGTCTCCTCTCCTTGGCTGATGCTCTCTGGTTCTTGGCATGAAATATGAGCATTGAGTTGTATTTTTATCTCTTAAAACCGACCACCAAAATGTAGGGTGACTAAAATGCAAACTTCACAAAAAAAATATCCTTTCTTTCCTTCTTCACTAAGCTTGGCCGGTCACCTTGCTTTCCATATGCCCCCATCTCAGCCTTTCATCCAATTATTCACTTTAAATCTCAACCATCCATTTTTAATTACTATTTTATTTCGGTTCAGTTTAATTCCTATATGGTACGCGTTTTACTTGCGTTTTTTAGACAGTTGGTCAACTTAGTCAACTCTACTCAACCTTGACTATCCATTCAAGAGTGACTACTTAATCGACTCTTGGTCAATAAATTTTGACTTGGTCAACCCTATTCGGTCGAAAAACCTCAATTTCTCGATTCGGCCTTTTGAACCCCTTTTTCGTCTGTTCTTCGTTCCGATTGTTTCTAAAACCCTAGAATTGATGTTTTTCAATTCTTTTTCATTTCTTAAAGTTAACATTCATGTGTTTACCCACTTGTGGGTTTAGCACAGCGTTCGGTGCCTCTTTCTTAAATACAGTCTGGAAATCGGTAACTACATCACACCTCAGAAATTTCTGATCTTTAGCTTATAATTTGCTATTCCATATTAATATCAACAAATACTTATCATAAAAGTATTCATATTAATAATACAAAGGATTCTAGGAAATTTATCTTATACAATAATTCCTCCGACAAATTTCCCGGTCATGACATAATTCCACAAGACACTAAGGGGGAAATGGAAATTTTAGACTTATGGAATTCTAAAATAAAACGCTCAAGGATAATTAATTAAGAATTAATTATAAATTAAATAACGTGATTATTTAAGTTTAACTTTCAATTTGAATTTTGAAACACACATGTGAATGTGTTCACATAGTGTGAACGCACAACACAGTGTGCATCCCTTTGGGATTAAAATTGCTTGCTCCTCATAGTTATCCAATTAACTTATTTGATAAGTTGTTCAATTTGAAATTTAAATTGATTTAAGTTTGATTTAAATTGGAATTTGAATTTAAGTTAAAAATTGGACTGCAAGATAAAATCTTTCGCTAGTCTTTATCTGCAAAATTGCACCTACCACAAGGAGGATATCTCTTAGTGGTGGCCGGCCACATTGGATTTTGTTTCAAAATTAAATTTGAAGTGGGAGATAATTAACAAGCTTTATCTTGGAGATAAAGATATGACTCCTTTTTGGAGTCTTATTATTACTCTATAAAATAAGAGATTGTAGAAAATTGTGAGATACAATTTTTGCTCTCTAAAAGCTATACTAGCCGAATTTATAGAGTAAGGAAGAAAGAAAATTTTCTCCAAAAATTGTGTCGTGCATGTGTTGGTGTTTGTGGAAATCTTGAGTGATCTTGTTAATCCCTTTTTTTTCACGTGTATCCACACACACGTCTTCGTAGATTCAAGGAATTGACAAGAAAGATTCGGGTTTTCTAAACAAGAATTGGAGCGAGGAACGTTCAAGGTCAAAGAACACAAGTTATCATCCTGATCGGTTGCTAGGTATAATTCCTAATCCGGTTCTTGGTAAATAAATTAATGTGATTTATTTATTCATGCATAAATTAATATAGTCTATAGAGTATCACAAAGATTTTATGAAATTTTTTTATACACGATCCGCTACTCATACGCTTCCACATCCGAAATCGTTTCGGAAACCAACACATTAAACGTTCAAGCAAGAGGAGGTTATGAATACTTTGTCACCTTTATTGATGATTATTCGAGATATGGTTATGTTTACCTAATGCAATGAAATTCTAAAACTTTTGGAAAGTTTAAAGAATTCCTAGGAAAAGTTGAAAAACAATTAGGTAAACTAATCAAGACACTTCGATCAGATCGAAGGGGTGAATACCTGAACTAAGAGTTCTGGGACTACTTGATTGAAGAAGGTGTGTTGTCACTACTGATAGCCCCGGGTACCCCACAATAGAATAGTGTTGCCAAAAGAAGAAATCAAACTTTGCTAAACATGATAAGATCAATGTTGAGTTATTCTTCGTTGCCTACTTCGTTCTAGGGTTGTGCCCTAAGAACTACCGTGTATATACTGAATCTGGTACCATCAAAGTCTATACCAAATACACCCCTAGAGTTGTAGAATGGTCAAAAACCTGTTTTGAAACATATTCGCATATAGGGATGTCCAGCTTATGTGATGAAACAAAAGACTGTGTGCATCTATGTAGGATATGCACCAGGTACAAGAGCAGGATTGTTTTATAGTCGCGAGCATCAAAAGGTATTTGTGTCAGCAAATGCCACATTTCTAGAGCATGACTATATAATAGATTTCAAGCCTAGAAGCAAAGTAGTTCTAGAAGAGCTACTTTCTGATGGAATCAAACCACAACCGGCAACATGTCAGAACACAAAGAGATAAGACCATTATTCCTAATCAAACTCCTGTGGCACCTCGTCGTAGTAGGAGGGTAAGGAGGTTACCTTATCGGTATATTGGGGAAGCCCAAATCGTCACTATTAATGATGGTAAGGGGGATCTATTGATCTTCAAGGCTGCGATGGAGGATTCTGATAAGAAAAAATGGCAAGCAGCTATGAAACTCAAGATGGAGTCCATGTACTCCAACTTAGTCTAGCAACTTGTAGATCTACCCGGAGGGGTAAAGCTCATTGGATGCAAGTGGATCTTCAAGAGAAAGAGATGAGCGGATGAAAAAAATGGAGACTTATAAAGCAAAACTTGTGGCTAAGGGTTATACCCAACAAGAGAGAGTTTACTATAAGGAATCTTTCCCACCGGTAGTGATTAGTGCATGAAAATGCACCATAAATATTGCTTTTGATTTATATAATATTAAAATATTTAAGCTTTAATTAAACAAATCCATTATTTTTATTCATAATATTTTTAATTGGAATTTGTCTAGTTTTTGCTTAATTATTTGCAGATAAAAAGCAGTGTAAAAAGCTACACAAAAATAAGCCATGAAAGCCATGTTTTCAACCACCCGGAGCCACGTAAGCCGAGCCGCACAAGCCAAAAAGAGAGAAGAGCCGCGTGAGCCGAAGCCACAAGCCGATTTTCCCGTGGGTCCCAGCTCGCCTGCCTTCCCCACTCCATCTCACGCGCGTCCCCAGCACGCCCGTGCCTCAGCTGGCGCGTTCCCTCCACGCAGCTTCAGCGCGCGTCCAACTCTCCCGCCTGGGTCCCGCACCTACGCTGCCAGCCTGCTCCTGCCTTCTGCGCGCGCCAGCTGTCCGAGTGGGTCCCAGTTGTCTCTAACGGCCAGCTCCTTTCCTCCACTCCGCGCGCGCCACGTGGCAG
>NW_010360010.1:562929-563182 GCF_000414095.1 Morus notabilis | reverse complement strand
GGCGTTATCTGTTTCTTAAACTCAAAAAAAAAAAAAAAAAAAATCTTCCTTTGGTTTCCTTTCCGTGAGTTGATTATTAGCCTGCCTATATATATATATATTGTGTTCTTTCTTGCTTTATTCTTGTCGTTTATTTAAAAAAAAGTTGCGGTAAACTTTTCTTTTTTTTTTTTTTATTGTACCGTCCCTTATTCGGAAAAAAAAAATCAAAAAAAAAAAAAAAAAAAAAAAAAAAAAAGGACCTTTCGGGTTT
>NW_010360010.1:557849-559027 GCF_000414095.1 Morus notabilis | reverse complement strand
AGGATATTATCAGATAGAGATAGCATTAGAAGATCAGGATAAGACAACATTCACATGTCCTTTTGGCACTTATGCCTTTCGGCGAATGCCATTTGGACTGTGTAATGCACCTGCCACATTTCAGAGGTGTATGATGAGCATTTTCAGCGATATGATCGAAAAATGTATGGAAGTGTTCATGGATGATTTGACAGTTTTCGGAGATTCATTCGACACGTGCATTCTCAACTTGGAAGCTGTTCTACAAAAATGTGAGGAGAAGGGTCTCGTGCTCAATTGGGAGAAGTGTCATTTCATGGTGTCATCCGGCATAGTTCTTGGGCACATTATTTCTGAAAGAGGAATCGAGGTCGACTGTTCTAAGGTTGAACTCATTTCCAACCTTCCCACCCCCAAGGCCGTTAAAGATGTCCGATCTTTTCTGGGGCACGCCGGATTCTATAGGAGGTTCATTCAGAACTTTTCATCTATAGCGAGACCGCTAAGCAACCTCCTAGCAAAAGATGTTGTGTTCAACTGGACACAAGAGTGTGAGGATGCATTCCGAACACTCATCACAAAATTGACTTCTGCCCCTATTATGCAGTCACCAGATTGGAGCTTACCTTTCGAGATCATGTGTGACGCAAGTAATTATACTGTGGGGGGCGTTCTTGGTCAACGAAGGGAGGGGAAGCCTTTCGTTGTCTACTACGCAAGCCGTACTCTGAATAGTGCTCAAATGAACTACTCTACTACTGAAAAAGAGTTGCTTGCTGTAGTATTTGCCCTCGACAAGTTCCGTGCATATTTGATTGGTTCACCTATCACCATCTTTACAGATCATGCCGCCCTTAAGTACCTTTTCTCCAAAAAGGATGCTAAGGCGCGTTTAATTAGGTGGATCCTTCTCCTGCAGGAATTTGACTTGACAATCAAGGACAAGAAGGGAGTCAAAAATGTGGTGGCGGACCACTTATCTCGTCTTGAATTTACTGATTCCGCTGAAATTCCTGCTATTAGAGATGACTTTCCCGATGAACATCTCTTCGTCATCACTAAGATGCCGTGGTATGCGAACATTGTTAACTACTTGGTGACGGGCGAGATTCCATCTACCTGGGGTGCACAAGACAAGAGGAAGTTTCTGGTCGAGGTTCGTAACTTTTATTGAGATGACCCCTATCTTTTTAAGTACT
>NW_010360010.1:557093-557489 GCF_000414095.1 Morus notabilis | reverse complement strand
CCGGAACAACGATAACACTACTGTTGTAAAGTTCTTAAAGGAAAATGTGTTATCTCGATTTGGAACGCCGCGTGCCGTCATCAGTGATCAAGGCACCCATTTCTGCAACCGTTCTTTTGAGGCTCTGATGCCCAAGTACGGTGTGGTTCATAAAGTTTCAACTGCCTATCACCCACAGACAAATGGCCAAGCTGAGTTGGCCAACAGGGAGATTAAGCAAATTCTAGAAAAGATGGTTAATCCCGATCGCAAGGATTGGTCTCTGTGCCTTCCGGACGCACTTTGGGCATACCGTACTACTTACAAAACCCAACTTGGGATGTCTCCCTATAGGCTTATCTTTGGAAAAGCCTGTCATCTACCTGTAGAGCTCGAACATAAGGCTTATTGGGCTAC
>NW_010360010.1:532454-555618 GCF_000414095.1 Morus notabilis | reverse complement strand
TGGAGTTATGACTGAAATAATCTTCATAGTATCTTTTGACTTCTTACTGGCAGTTTGTTTGAAATACTCAGGTGACTAAGCGAGTTGAGACTTAAATTTTCTTTGTGACATGATTTCTCTTGCGCTTGGATTGCTAGAGACTAGCAATAAGCTGGTTGGGGGTTGTGATTGGTGCATGAAAATGCACCATAAATACTACTTTTGATTTATATAATATTAAATATTTAAGCTCTAATTAAGCAATTTCATTATTTTTATTCATAATATTTTAATTGGAATTTTTCTAGTTTTTGCTTAATTATTTACAGATGAAAGCAGTATAAAAAAACTACACAAGAATAAGCCATGAAGCCATGTTTTCAAACCACTCGGAGCCAAGCTCTCAGCCGAGCCGTACAAGCCGATCAGAGAGAGAGAGAGTCGAGTAGCTTAGCCGAGCCAACATCAGCTCGTGGACCCCACCACTCAGCGCAGGAATCCGTGCGCATTTGTTTCCGCCGTCTCACGCCTCGCGCATCACCAGGACGCCCAACTTTCAGGGCGCTCGTGCTTCCCACGTAGCAGTTAAGCGCGTCTCAGTTTTATCCCCCATGGGTCCCGCGTCTCAGCGTGCCAGCCAACCGCCCATTCTACGCACGCCACCTGTCTCGGTGGGACCCCAGTGTTGGCCAGCTTCCCTCGTCGCCTGACCACTGCCAGTAGACTTCCTCCATTCCGTGCGCGACACGTGGCGGCCTTACTCCTCAGTTCCAATCACGTTGCAACACGTGTCCGAGTTGGTGATCAATCCGAAATCCTTCCCAAAAATCAGAGCAAATTACCAGATTTCTGCCCCAAATCAAATATATGATTTCTCCTAATTTATGTGTAATTTTATTTTGTTTCCTTTTCTTTTGTAATTTTCTAGTTTTACAATTTATTTCCTTATTTGACAGGCAACCTCTGAACACTATAAATAGAGGGGTTAGCCTAAGGTTTTAGAGAGCTTTGAATATTCAGTTTTTTTGTCGTCTTGCTGTCAGTCTCATATTTTCTCTCTAGAACTTGTGAGAATGTTTTGCAAGATAGGCTAAAGTTTTCTTGGTGAGGTTAGAGATGAACTTCTGTTGAGTGACCCAATTCAGGGTTTTGATTCCTTATTCTGTAAACTTCAACATCTGAATGAATTAAATCTCATCTATTTTTCTATTACTTTTCAAAATATTGTGTGTCAATTTTTATATAAGTTCAGTCACGCTTTTCTTATGTAATTCTGTCATGCAATGTTTTGTTATTCAAATTATTTTACAAATTGTCTTTTACTGCAATATTGTCAGATTGATATATTGTCGATTTTAGATAACTTGTAATAATAATATTTCTGGAGTCAACATACAGATTTAATTTATTCAGTTATTTAATATTGTGAATCAAAACTTGGATTGGTGAACGAAACATTAGGGATTCTCGACACCTTACCGTTTTCTTCAACACAAATCTTTTCTCCTTTTTATTTTATTTGCAACAAAATCTCAAAAACTATTCTTTTTCTTTAATTCACTTTTCTCTAACGCTCTTATTCTGTTTGTCTTTCTTGCTACTTTGTTATCTCTCTGTGGATACGACCGCCCTTCTGTGCTACAATTGACCGCTTGTGAATATCACTTTTGGGCGTTAATCAGGTAGCTATGCTTAAGTTCATTCGGATACTCCTGGCCATAACAACATATTTTGACTATGCGATATGGTAGATGGATGTCAAGACAACTTTTCTGAATGGCTATCTTGAGGAAATCATCTATATGGATCAGCTAAAGGGTTACATAGAGAAAGGCCAAGAGTAGAAAGTCTGCAAACTGCAGAGATGCATTTATAGATTAAAGGAGGCTTCTAAATCATGGAACAATAGGTTTAATGAGGGTATTATGTCTTATGGATTTGATCAAAATGTTGATAAACCTTGTGTCTACAAGTATAAAATGGAAGAGAAAGTGAGCTTCTTAGTTCTTTACGTAGATGACATTCTAGTCATTAGGAATGATGTGGAATTGATGACAGACGTAAAGAAGTGGTTAGCCAACCAATTCTAAATGAAAATTTGATAAAGGCAAGCTATGTTCATGGGATTAAGATTATTCAAGATCGAAAGAAAAAGCTGTTGGTGTTATCTCAGGCATCATTCATAGACAAAGTGCTTGTCAGGTTTTTGATGTAAAACTCCAAGAAAGAGAATTCGCTTCTAGGCTTGGAATTCATCTTTCAAAAGAGCAATGTCCTAAGGCTCCATAGTAGGAAGAAGATATGAGATGGTATCCCTATGCATCTACAATTGGAAGCCTCATGTATGCCATGATGTGTACTCGATCGGATATCTGCTATACAGTGGGAGTAGTCAGTCGCTACCAGTCTAACTCAAGATTAGATCATTGGGTTGCAGTAAAGGGAATGCTCAAGTATCTTAGGATAATGAGAAACTATATGTTGGTATATTCTGGATAAGATCTGTGTTTCACTGGATACACAGATTTTGATTTCCAATTGGATAGAGATAGTTGACGGTCGACATCTGCATATGTGTTCACTCTTAATAGAGGAGTTGTGGTATAGAGAAGCGTAAAGCAAAGGTGTGTTACTGACTCTACCATGGAAGCTGAGTAAGTTGTAGCTTGTGAAGCTGCAAATGAAACTACATGCCTCTGAAAGTTCTTGACTGATCTGGAAATTATTCTGGGCATGGATCAGCCAATTAAGCTTTACTGTGACAACAGTGGAGTGATAGCTAATTCAAAAGAACCTAGAAGTCATAAGAGCGCTAAACATATAGAAAGAAAATATCACCTGATTAGAGACATAGTAGAAATAGGTGATGTACCTTGCTGACCCGTTCACGAAGACATTGCCACTAAATGTGTTTGATGGACACTTAGAAGGATTTGGGATAAGAAACATGTCACACCTGTTTAAGGACAAGTGAGAGATTGTTAGGAACTGTCTTAGAAGCTTAAGATGTAATAGGATATTTTAATTTAATAAAATAGTTTATTCATTATTTTATGTCCATATACTATTGAATATTTTATGAATATCACTAAAAATTCCGTGATTATTTATGTGACCTTAAATATTGTATATAAGTGTTTTATGTGAGAGGATAATATTTAAGGATAATAATCAAAACGATGTTCGTAATCAATTTAATTAAAACATTACTAATACATGTCATTCCCATTTAGAATGGAATGATGATATCTGCACTGCTAATATGGTGAGATATTGAATGATTATATTACGCATAATAAGATTATGTGGAACCGGGACACAGACACAATATTAATTTCTGATAATTTTCATTAAGCATAGAAATTCTAATTGAGTCTACAGATGGTCATATATAGAGCGATCTTAATCCTGAGTTATTTGCGTACTCCTATTTATGGATTTTTGCTCTTTAATTTACTCGGTACAGATTCTGAGATGTTGAATCTTATTCCTTGTATTTTGAAGATATGATAAAATGAGTAGCTGAAAATGTTAATATATGAGATAGAATCCATTCCTTCTTGAGAAAGAAGTAGATAAATAATTCTCTTTAGGATTGATTCGGTACTTGGACTAGGAGGAGGTCCGATTCATGAATTTGTTTTATGAATCACTATCCATTAGAGAATTAATGATACTCAAGGATGTAATTAGAAAGATTAATGGATTTCACCTAACTCTAATTATGAATTATTTATGGAGGATTGATCTATATGTAATGACTTTATCAAATGGGTAGTTCAAAGTTTAGAAGTAAATTACATCCATAATTACGAGAGTGAAATTCCAAGTTTATAGTGGAGTAATTTTTAGAATTAATATAATTAATTAATTAATTAATTAAAGAATTTTAATTAATTATTAATTTTATTGGAGCTCAGAATTATAGGTTCATAAGTCTCCGCGTCGTCCTTGTAATCCTATAAGACACTAAGGGTAAAATGGAAATTTTAAAATTATTGAATTCTAAATAGAACGGTCAACAATAATTAATTGAGAATTAATTATAAATTAAAAATAATGTAATTATTTAAATTTGAATTTTTAAGCACACATGTGGAGGTGTCCACATGGTGTACACGCCCAACACATTGTGAATCCTTTTGAGATTCAGTTGCTTACTTTCTAAGTTATCCAATTGAAATTCAACTTAAATTAAGTTTGACTTATATTGGAATTTGAATTTAAGTCAAAATTAGACTAGAGGATAAAGGAGAATTTTGCCTCTTTCGCTATCTGCTTTTTGTTTTTCTTTCCCTATCTGCTTTTTGCGCCTACCACAGGGAGGAATATCCCTGTGGTGGCCAGCCCTATAGAATAAAGGAGAGAGGGAATTTTGTTTCCAAAATCAATTCGAAGTGAGAGATAATTATTAAGTTCTAGAGACAAAGTCTAGACTTCTTCTGGGAGTTTGACTACTACGCTATAAATAAGAGATTGCAGAAAATTAGAGAACACAATTTTTGCTCTCCCTAGCATAGTGTGACCGAATTCTATAGAGTGAGGAAAGGAAAAATATTTTTCTAAATTTCATGTCGTGCATGTGTTGGTGTTCGTGGAAAACTTGGGTGTTTATTTGTTAATCCCGTTTTGTTTTAAGTGTGCCCACACGCACATCTTCGTAGATTCAATGAATTGACGAGAAAAATTCAGGTATTCTAAAGAAGCTTGGAGCAAGGAACGTTTGTGGTCAAAGAACTCAAGTTATCGACCTAATCGTTCGCTAGGTAAATAAATTAATTTGATTAATTTATTCGTGTATAAATTAATGTAATATATAGAGTATCTCAAATATTTGTAAAATTTTTATTATACACAGTCCATTAAATTCACACTTCTGCATATAAAATCGTTTTTAAAACCAACAAAAAGATATGTTTGAGTAAAAACAAAATTAACATTTGGCGGATCCCAATTAAAAGTTAAAAATACTAACCAGCTCGTAGTGCATGTGTCTCAATATTAGATAAGTTAAAAATACTAATTAATTAATAGGACATTAATCTCTCACCATTTGATATGAAAAAGTATGTAAAAAGTAAAAATTCGACGATTCAAAATACTGTCATACTGATACGTATTGGTATTCTTTTATAGACCACTAAGAAATTCTCACAATAATTAAAAAAAAAAAAAAAAAAAAAAAAAAAAAAAAAAAAAAAAAACCTGAAAGGGAAAAGTGATTTTACTAGAAAGCTTAGGCTCGAAGCAAATATACTCAAGTAAATACAAAGATAATGCTCATAAAATAAAAAATAAAAAACTATATAGATAAATGAAATAAAATAAAAGACTTGAAAGCAGACTTCCACACAGAGGCATATGGGAGCACAATGCAGGTGGCAAATATAATGAATTCTATTCAATCTCTTTTGGAAAGAAACAAGATTCATTTAGCTTTTGTAAGAACCAATTTTACATGTGAAGTTCAGTGATTTGAATTGATCATGTTATATACACATCTTCTTTGATTCCTAGTAGGTATAAGGATTAGAAAAGGACCTAAACTGTAGATTGGACATTTTACTTATATATATATATATGATACAGTTCACCAATATGTCACAATTGAGGTCTAGGCAGCAAAATTAAGCTTGTTTTCTACAAAAATGTGTCCCGAATAACGCGAGCTAATATTCGAGAAGTTAATCGATTGACCACTTCAGGCAGTATTGTGGCAGAGATGCCCGGCAACACTGGAAGAAGCTCTTGGATTACCTGAGCAACATTTATACCCTGTTGATTCCCCCAAAAAAACATAACAGAAGTAAGACTAGAACTCGTATTCAAGAAAGGAACAAAATATGCAAATGATAGGTGAACATCACTAGTTAAGTATGAGCTAGGATGTAAAGTACCTGATTTGATGTTCTTGATATTGAACTTCCTGCAGTCAAGAACTCGACGATTTTTTGAACATTGTTCAATATGACTCTGTCCTCCTCGGTTATTGTGGGTAGAAGACCTGCTGGCTTTAAAGGTCCAAAAGTAGGAACCATACTAAAAATAGGAGTAGGATTTCCAAGTCCAAGAAGTGCCATTATACGCACCAACTGTTCCCTTGTGACTGCATCAATGCCCTTTACAATCTAATTTGCATACCAAAGACAACGCCCATATTTTTCAGAAGTCATGCATGAATTTGGTGATTAAAAAAAATACCGAAGCAAACAAACTGCAAGTCTCATTTGAACACACTATGAGATCACAGCTCAAGTCTGTCTTTGATATTGAACAAAATGCAGTCGAACAGGAAAAACTAGACAAAGTTCTGCAGAATTGTAAGAGTCCACTTCCAAGAATGCAAAAGGTAAAAAAAGCTCAACAGAAGATTATGATGAAAACAACAACCTAAGACATGCACATTTTGCTCTCTCTGAATAACGATACTCTTAATAATTGTCAATATGGTGATCACTAAACCATCACGTATTCAACTTTGTCAAGGTTAAAGAGATACCATATATATACATACATGCACATATAAATATACATAGAAAGAGTTATCACTTAACTCGTTTGCCTTAATAAATCTGCGTGTAATGTACCGTCACATCACTGCTCACTAACTTTTCCCATTATTTGAGTATCAAATGACTAGATGATCTCTTAAACATCTACCCAGAATTTAACAAGCCTAATAATGACTAGATGATCTCTGATGATGCTTGATGAGTCGGGAGAGATCTAGGCTTTTAGAAGTGCATTATTAACCTTATAGTATTAGGATTTGATGACTATTTACTCTTTTTTATGCGTCCAGCAGTGAATTAGACTTGTCTTTTTATGGATTGAGTAATTAAATTTCTTGTTTTAATGATTATTGAGTATGGATTTAGTTTTTCACTACTATTATTATTTTTTATTTTTTTATTGGCACTTTTTGAGGCTTACGCCTAAAGGCCCTTTAGCCAAAACGCCTCGAGGCCCGATTCCAACTTTTAAAAGCTTGACTTAAGTACTAGATAAAATCATGATTATTACAAAAGTCATTTTGGGAAGTACCTCATCCAGAAGAAACTCTCGGAAAAAATTTCCTTTATCAGACAGCAAAAATGCCAAGGCCGCCCTTGTTTGGACAGGCTCCTGTTGAGCTGGAACTGGTAGAAGTACAGGAAAGGCATTTTCCATTGAACGCTGCAAAATTCCAAGTTCAGCCATATTACCATTCAGATCTTCTCCACCTCCACTTTTAGCTGCAGTTATGAAACTCTCAAAGGCTTGCATGACATCAATGAACCTTTCTGCATCAAATACTCCAGATTTCCCATAAATAGTATAGCGTAAAGCATTCCTTAGCCGTGGGGATTCATCAGTTAGGAGCCTCTGACAATGAAAGAAAGAGTTAGACCACACCACACAATAAACTCAAACCAAGCAACTAGACAGATTCTTATTGGAAAAACTGGTTGGTGCTTTTGTAAAAATACATTTAACTAGCTTCTTCAAGTCAACTAACACATTTTCAAGCCCAACATGGCAGGAAGATAAGATTAAAATTTCTTAGCTACATCGTATGCATACACGTAAAGTTGATATACTAAGACCAAGGATGGAGGAAAGGGCTAATCAAAGTAATCATTTCATTTCAGATACCAACTATCAATAAGCATTATATGAAGTCGCGAGTCAATTACTTTTAAATATAGACCAGGTCCTAGCAATTCATTTGTCAACTGGTTAGCAACTATTTACTGTTTACAATAATACTGTTCCAACAAATAATCCATCTGTTTTTTTTTATGTGTATATTGGATCATTAAAATAGTTCAGCAATGTCTCATAAACTATCGCCAAAATCGCATTTGCACCAGTGCCCAGGCAATCATCATTTGTTTATGTGACAAAGAAGTAAAAGATGCTCAAATATAGTTGTTTCCATATAAAAACATCATTTACCTGTGCAATATATGGATATGCCTCATCGACAATCGCAAAATCAGGATTTCCAACCAAAGCTATCCCCTCAAGTACTCCAATTGCTCTGATTATGAGAGCAAAATAAGGAGGTATCCGAAATGGATAGTCAAATGTAATTTGTGCCAAGTCCGCTGCCAGCTCCTGGAAATTGATATTTTTGGCTCCTCCACCTTCAAGTGCCTGATCAAAAACCTTGGCCAGAACCGGCAAAATAGGTTCCAGATTAACACCTTCTGGAATGAAATCGAGTTTAACAAAGTCCTTGACTATGGCTCCATAATCACGATGTATAAGGTGAGCTATTGCTTCAATCATCCCATACTTCTGATCATCCGTTAATTTTGTGACAAGGCCTATTATAGAAAAATACGAAGCCCATAAACAAGTTTACAAAAATAATACAACTATTCTTGGGGTATCTGAGAGAAGGAAACGTCAAGCATTGAATGAGAGATCTTTGATTGCAGATACATTATAAGTATATTTGCAACACAATTTCTGCAGTTAACAAACTATTGATAATGTCACAAATCATTCTCAGTGAAACATGTAAGGGATGTTTGCAAACCGAAGATTTAGCACCCTTGATGTATTCAATTGCATAAAGTTGATGGCATTACATTGAAAGGATGCACACACACACACACACATATACGTATAATATACATTTTCAATAAATATTATCAAATTTTAAGTTCACTCATTTTTCCCTCACCTTAGCTAATGCATGACATCTTGGTTTAATCAAATCGTTTCAACATGTTTTAAATTTTGGGATGCACTAAGAAAAAACATCATGAGTTCCAACTTTATCTTAATAAGACATTTGATTTGAGGATAAGATTAAAATGCTCTCAGTTAAAAGAAATCTAGTTTGAATTTCACTTGAAGAGGTTCATTTTCATTTTCATTTCCTTTTTTTTTTTTTTTTTGTTCACATGTGCACGCGAGAGCAAATATCGGCATCTAAAAATGCTGAAAGATCAATACAACTTTTAAATGCAGAACTGGGTTTAAGTTAATGTTATGAAATGAAAATTTGTGCATGATGTTGATGCAGAAAGATCATTTTGATCATGCTAAATGAAGTAGATTACTACCAAAATCAAGAATAGCTAGCTTCCCATCTGGAGTCCGTATCAAATTTCCAGGATGAGGGTCAGCATGAAAAAATCCAGTGTCAAGTAACTGTCAATAAAAATAACAAATGTATTAACCGACTTAACATATAATACATAAATCTGTCCAAACCTTCAACATAATAATGGATAATACCCTGTTGTTTTGGAATTTGAATAAGTTAAGAGCGTAATAGTCACTCAGCTAGCATGGAGAAACTAGAAAGGTAGACAAGATTCTCTTCCAAGTAATACTAGAAAGGTATACAAGATTCTCTTCCAAGTAATACTATATGCCTTAATAAGATTAAGGTATTTCTAAACAAAATATTTCAAACCAGTCAAGTAAAACGTAACAAGGTAAATTGGCAATCCAACATCTAAATGCAACAGTGAAACAGCATTGTGCATCAACCAGTGCCTATTGCACTACCTAAACAACATCACTTTATTTTGCTATCACATATAAGTGAGCTCGTAAAATGTCTATTACAAAGAGCGTTTCCCCACTAAGATGGACAAGAAGTTAAAGCTAGGGCCACAGAATTAAATAATATCATACTCAAGCATTTGAAACGTCTATTTCCTATAACCCAGGGCTAAAGTAGCTATTAAAGAGCAGCTGAGAGTAATTATTTGTTTTTCTTCAAATAAAAGTTTTCTATCACACACAGAGGATGCAAGATTCCTGAGCCAATCGACAAATTACCTGCTTCAGATAGCAGATGACTCCAACGTTGACCAATTCTCCAACATCACTTTCCGTACTTTGTGAAAGCTTTTCTCCTTCTATCCATTGTGTAGTGAGAACCTTTCTTGATGTATACTTGCGGTAAGTTCTGGGGACAACAACCTGGAGAACATAAAACAAGCATTAAAAGTTCTCCAGCAAAATGCTAGACGAAACCAAGATGTTAAAAATATCATCTACAGGAAAAGTTGCTTGGAAAATTATGCGGAAAAAAGGAGAACTTATAGCACCGTGAGCTACTCCTTGAGATCATGAATGTTGAAAGGAATGATAACTTTCTCTAATGTCAAACTCCTAATAATTTTCCTATTAACAACTTCAGAAGCCAAATGCATTTTTGAGCAATGCACTTTCAAACATACCTGAAAACTGAGATTAAACTCGAGGACTACAAGTTAAAAAAAGAATCTTCCAGACTATCTGATGCATTCTTGCAAACATCTACTCTTTCTAATAAACATTTTGTGTCAGTTCCAGTAACATGAGTGGGAGCTCCATTGATGAAGTTCAAGGCGGGTCAAGGTCTGGACATTCGGACCAAGGGGAAAGTTCAGGTTCGGACCTAATTGTCTCTTCAAGCTATTTAGTGGAAGTTCGGACCTAAAAATGATGCATTACTTGGTGGTTGATCAGATCTAAAGGTGGACGTTTTTTGGGCTGTTTGGTGGTGTTAATTTTGTGTTTTAATTGTGTGTTTAAGGCTGGCTGAAGGTTGTGTGTGCTTTAATTAGGGGTTTTTAGCTATGTTTATTAGTTGGAATTTGCGTGGTTTGCATCTTCAGCTTTTTATGTGTGAGATAAATGACTGACAAGGGAGTTATGTTTTCAGTTTATTTTTTTTAAGCTTGTAATTAGTGGCTGATTATTGCAGCCATTAGAAAAACGTTTTTAGCTTGTTAAAGGTCCTTCTAAGGCTATAAATGGTTGTATTTGGCCTTACTTGACGGGTGATTGAGAAATGAAAACTGAAGTTATTCAACTCTATTCTTGAATTTCTTATCTCTTTAGTAGATTTCCATTGAGTAACAAATTCTTAAATTTTTTGTGTATCTCAAGGTGGTGAAATCTTATCCTTGAGTGGTGAAATATTCATTCCTTTCCTTCCAATTTCCATCCGTCCAGTAGCAATTGGTATCAGAGCCAAAAGCGTGGTAGGCCCATAACCCACAGGTCCCAAGTTTGGAGTGTTGGTATTGAATCTATTGATTGTTATTCTTTTTTTTTTATGAGGGGAACAACTTTTCGAGGGAGACTGGTAGAAGAAGATGAGTTGTTGGAAGAAAGAGATCGAAATATCGAGATGGAGGAAATGAGTAACTATTGAAAAGCGTGTTTATTTCCTACTGTTTACGAAATACTATTTTCGAAAATATATGTAATCTCTGTATGGTAGATTAGTTGTTGATTTGTAGCTAGCTGTAAATTAGGAGTTAGTTTCCTATTTTTTCTCTAACTAATTGTAACCTAATTGTATATGAAAGAGGTTTATTATCTCTTATTAAAAATATATGAGACTGACGGCTAGGTATTCCAAAACCTACCGGTTTCCACAGTAACAATATAGCAGCTATAGCAATGCCTTGAGCGGTATGAGAGACGAACTCCACCAAGGCATGATGAGCACCGAATAGATGAGGAGAATGAAGACATCAATCCATTTCACATTGAAGATGAATCCAGCGATGACGCCTACACTCGCCAAAGACGACGGAACCACCATGGAGGCCGCGAAGGTGATGTGAAGATCGACGTTCCTGAGTTCGATGGTCGTGCACAAGGTGATGTTTTCCTTGATTGGCTTTACACTGGAGGAAAGAAAAGTGAAGTTAGTGGCAATCAAACTCAAGGGATACGCTTCCCTTTGGTGGGAAAACCTGAAACGGGAACGATTTCGAGAAGGAAGGAGACCGATCCGAACATGGAAAAAACTCAAGCGCGAAATGAAAAGGAGGTTTATTTCGGACAATTATAAGCAGGAAAATTATTTGAAGTTTTACAATTTCAAGCAGACTGACTTGAGTGTGCAAGACTACACACGGGAATTTGAGTTTCTAATGCTCAAATGTGATGTGGTGGAACCCGAAGAGAAAACCATCGCACGATTCATGGGAGGATTGAAGAAGGAAATAGCAGATGTTATTTGACTGCAACCTTATTGGACGTTCAGTGATGTTAGGAAACTTACAACGTGGAGCAACAATGCAAATGTGAGTCAAAGGCAACGTCAAGACCTTACTTTTCCAATCAGGGGAATGCAAGTTCATCCGGCATGAAGACGTTTGCGAAAGGTACATCTTCAAATGTGTCTAAACTGGATTCAAAAGGGGATTCTACCGCCAAGCCTGTTGGAACTTCCAACACTTCGCGAAAATGTTTCAAGTGTCAAGGATATGGGCACATAGCATCTGAGTGTCCCAAGTAACCATCCTTGAGGAAGAATTTGAGTTAGAAAAGAAGAATGAAGATCCACAAGAAGAGGAGAATCTGGAAGTGGTTGAACATGCAGATGAGGGTGAAATTTTGGTGTGCCAATAGGAGTTTACACACGGTCCAAGCAAAAAATGAGCCGTGTCTGCGTGAAAATATTTTTCACACGAGATGTACTTCTCAAGGCCAACTCCGCCTATGCGTTTGTATAGCCGGTCCCAAGCCCAGGTAAAGGAAGAGGGTTGCGGTAGGTTGACGGCCAGCGTAAAAATAAGTCACTCTCACGGATTTCACTTACATAGAATCTGTTGGAGCGTTCCCTACATGCGACGCGCTTTGCCGGGCCCCGTGTATAGTGTTAAATAGGCAAGGGGGGTCTTCGCACATTCATGGATGTGTGCGGGGGGAAAAGCGAGCCCATGCGCCATGTCGGGCCCCGGATATGGTAAAACATATGCAAGAGGGGTCCTTGCACATTCATGGACGTGTGCAAGGGGGAGAGCTAGCCTATGATAGGAAAATTCGTTTACATAGTTAGAATGTAGGTTGTTTAACTGGTAGATCTATGGAACTAGTAGATGTTATGGTAAGAAGAAGAATTAACATTTTATGCTTACAGAAAACGAAGTGGACAGGAGAGAAAGGAGATTGGAAATTTAAGACACAAGTTATGGTATACAGGTTGGGAAAGAAATCACAATGGAGTTTGTATTCTAGTAGACAAAATTGTGAAAGATGATGTAGTTGAGCTTAAGCGAATAGGGGATAGAATTATTATCCTCAAATTGGCACTAGAAAATAAGTTCATCTATGTAATTAGTTCTTACGCTCTACAAATAGGATTGGATGCGGAAACTAAAATCAAGTTCTAAGAAGACATAGATGACTTAGTGTATCGTATAGGCAATGAGGATAGCATTTTCATTGGAGGAGATTTTAATGGGCATGTTGGTAAGGATAGGGAAAACTTCGAAAGGATCCACGGTGGTTTTGGTTTTGAAACTCGAAATGAAGAAGGAAAATCTATTTTGGAATTTGCGTTGGGGCATGATTTTATGATAACAAAAACATTTTTCAAGAAAATAGATTCTCACTTGATCACTTTTAAGAATGGGAGGAACTTGAGCTAGATAGATTATTTTCTCACGAGGTATAGAGAACGTTCTCTATGTAAGAATTGTAAAGTATTTCCTGAAGAAGTACTAGCTACCCAACATAGGTTAGTGATCTTAGATGTGAGCATTAAGCTTTGCTATAAAAGGACTAAGATAAACCACCTCCCACGAACTCGTTGGTGACATTTGAAGGGAATAAAGCAATTGGCCTTTAAAGGGAAGTTGTTAGATTAGGCTACTTGGTCATAAATAGGTGATGCAAATACTATGTGGGATGTCATGGCCAGCTGCATTAGAAAAGTGGCAAAGGAAGTACTAGGGGAATCTAGAGGTAAAGGCCCCTGATAAGAACAAAGAAAAGATTATTATTGAAAACAAGAATTAGACTCGATTACAAGATAGATTGGCAGACATTCGAGAGGTCTGCTAGCTCTCCCAAGAGTTTTTCCAGTTTACTCTAATCAATCCCCCCCTTTAGTCTCTTTCTTTTCCTAATATACTACTACTAACTAGCTTAACAAACATAACAAACCAACCCTAATAACAAACCACTAACCACTTATTATATTGATTACTAATTACTAACATAATCATATCATTACTCCCCTCTCCAAGACACCTTGTCCTCAAGGTGTGGTCAAGTGACCGCAGTGGAATGATGCCATCTCCTTCCCATTTTGTTAAGCCCACCTTTCAGAATGTTGAAGGGCATCGCAATTCTTGAAGAGCCAACTTCAACGGTGACAAACCAAGGTGCCACAGAAGTGTAATTGAGAGCAGAAAACCCATTGGAGCCATTGTTTAGTCTACAAAACATAAAAATTTTGTTTTTTGGAGTTATAATCTCGGAAATATCAGATCTTCCATTTGCAGAGTGTCCAAGTCCTACTCCAATGAAGTCAATTTCTCCATCCCCAGCCCCAGGAGTGCTGGAATTCCCAGACCCAGTCCACTTTGGGCCAAAATTTGAGGACCCATTACATATCTTGCTGAAATTGGTCTCACTTTCCCTGAAATTTTTAGGCCCAACCCCTATTGAGCCAGAAGTAGGCCCAATAATGTTGGAATTACGCAGCACAGACCCAATCACGCAAGAATCAGGCCTGCCCATATCAGAAACACGTGACCCAACCCTCATTTGGCTGGAATTTCGATACTCAGCCCCACCGACCAAAGGTTTTGAGCCAAACTTGCATGTCCTAACCATAATATCACCAGAATTGAGTGGGTCACTACTATTCCAGCCAGAAACAGCCTCAACATCGCCGAAATCATATGTCCCAGTCCAAACCGCAGCCAAATCGCCAAGCCCAACCTCGGCCACGCCAGAAATTGTGAGCCCGGCCCCAAACGTCGCCGCGCGAGACCGCCGCTCCCCCTCCGTCCACAACCCACTGTCAAATCGCCCCCCTTCCACCGTTTGTCCTTCGCACGGCCTCTGGTCGTAGTTCAGCTCCAGCCCATCACCAATCTGCACTCCACAGCACCACTCCCCACCGATCTGACCTCCAGGTCGTGGATCCAAAAGATTATGGTCGAATCGTAACTCCCGCCAACCCTGAGCACCACCCAGGCTAAATCCGGCATCGATCAGCCCTCCTCGTTGCAGATATGGGCTTTCCAAGCCCCAATTGGCGTCAATCTACTGGTCCCGTCGCAGATTGGGTCGATTCTGGTCGAGATTGACCCCTCCGCCGCACGTGTTCTCCTTGCGTTCAGCCACCTTCCCCTTCGGCCGTCTAATTTGCCCTTCCTTGTGCGGGTCCCCACGATTCTGGCCAACATCTCCAAGTTTGAAAACCCTAGCCTCTTCTTTGGGAAGATCCGCCTCTTTCCCCGGCCTCCGATCATCATTCGCCCTCAGTTTGATGCCGATTGACTCAGATCTGAGTGATATCGCACCAGATCGCGAAAAATTGCTTGGAGTGTCGTCGGCCTCACGCGATTCCAGATCTCTTCACATTTTCTCTAAGGTCGTTCGTCGGTTTTGACGTTCCAAATCTAGTTGTGACGAGCCACCGCCAGAAACATGAAGATCTAAAATCATTCCTACATTCGGTGGCCAAACCTTCATATTCGTTTCCAAAAGCAATCTTTGTGTTGGTCTGAAACGTTGAAGCAAATCCATCTTGAATGCACTCCAACAAACAAATGGTCGTCAACTGTCCTCCCATTTAAACCACTTGAGTGCTTCACCTTCCATGAATTCCTCTGCAAACCAGACATTTTCACGTTCTGAAAATCGATTATTCAGATGATATTCTTCTACTTTTACAATCCAAGAATCCGGATCTTTTCCTGAGAACATCGGCATTTCTAATCGCTACCAACGTCCACACGTTCCAACTATTTTTTTTTCTCAAGAAAGTACTGCTCTGATACCAATTTGATAAGAACCAAGAAAATATTATTATTGAAAACAAGAATTAGACTCGATTACAAGATAGATTGGTAGACGTTCGAGAGGTCTGCTAGCTCTCCCAAGAGCTTTCCCAATTTAATCTAATCAATCCCCCCCTTTAGTCTCTTTCTTTTCCTTGTATACTACTACTAACTAGCTTAATAAACATAACAAACCAACCCTAATAACAAACCGCTAATCACTTATTACATTAATTATTAATTACTAACATAATCCTATCAGCCCCCTAAGGAAAAATCTGATGGTGGAGTGAGGAAGTTCAAAAGGCTATTAGCACCAAGAGAGATTTATATAGAGATTTATCAAAGCATAAGGATGTTGAAACTTTTAATAAGTACAAAGAAGCGAAGAAAGAAGCTAAGCGAGCTGTTGATAAGACTCGTTCTACTTAGATAAGGTATATAGGAAACTTGGGACTAGAGAATGAGAGAATGATATATATAAACTAGCTAAGATAAGAAAAATGAAGTGTCAGAACCTAAATCAAGTGATGTGTGTTAAGGATGATACGGATCAAGTTCTGACAAAAGATAAAGACATAAAAGAAATGTGGAGGAGTTACTTTGAGAAGCTTTATAATGATGATCATGCGATAGATTTTGACGATCTTAAGTCAGAAGGAGAACCTAATGTGATGTATAAAAGAGGAATTAGAGTCTCGGAAGTTAAAACTGCACTACGAAAAATGAAAAAGGGGAAGGCATATGGGCCAGATGATATTCCAATAGAGGTTTGGATGGCGTTAGAAGATACTGAAATTTTGTGGCTCACTAAGCTTTTTAATGAGATACTAAAGAAGAAGCTATACCTGATGCATGGAGGAAAAATATTCTCGTCCCCATCTTTAAGAATAAAGGAGATGTGCTGAATTGTAACAATTATAGGGGCATAAAATTAATAAGTCACACTATGAAACTTTAGGAGAGAGTTATTAAAAGGAGATTAAAGGCCACAACTACCATCTCAAGTAACCAATTTCGCTTCATGCCAGGCAGATCAACCACAAAAGCCATTTTTCTTCTTAGGATGCTGATGGAAAGGTACAGAGACGCCAAGACAAACCTACATATGGTCTTTATAGATTTAGAAAAGGCATATGAAAAGGTGTCAAGAGAAGTTTTATGGTGGGTGCTAAAAAAGAGATGAGTGCATGTGAGTTACATCAAGGTAATTAAGGACATGTACGATGGGGTGGTCACGAGTGTGAGAACTGTTGGAGGCTACACGGCAGAGTTCCTCATTCGGATCGGCCTTCATCAAGGATCTGCTCTTAGTCCTTATCTTTTCACCATTGTAGTGGATGAGCTAACAAGAGAAATCCAAGATAGAGTTCCTTTGCGGACGATATAGTTTTAGTTGATGAACATAGGGAAGGAATTAACCGTCAGTTAGAACTATAGAGACAGACTCTCGAGACGAAAAGATTTAAGTTAAGTAGGACGAAAACTGAATACATACATTGTAGGTTTAGTAACTCAAGTAATCAGAATGATGAATTTTCTTTAGATAGTGTTTAGATTGAGACTTTTAGGAAGTTTAGGTACCTTGGGTCTATAGTGCAGTATGAAGGAGATATAGAAGAGGATATTCAACATAGGATTAAGGCAAGGTGGGTTAAGTGTAAGAATGCTACGGGAGTTTTATGTGATGGCAAGATGCCAATTAAGTTGAAAGGAAAGTTCTATAAGACTATAATTAGGACCGGCAATATTGGTCACAACACGACGACACGACTCGAAAACGACACGAATTTTGCGAGTTAAGGTCAAAAAAAAGGTTCGGGTCAGAATTGGGTCGACCTGAAATTGATACGAAAAATACAGGTCAATTTCGGGTTGGACCCGCCTAACCCGAACACGACACGAAACTCATAAAAAACTAAAAAATACATATATTTTTCATTACATATTTTAAATTTTATTATGAACTTGTGATATTATAATAGTTATACTCAAAATCTTATACTATTATTTGCTTAATTTCAATGTATGTTATTGTAATCTAGTGTGTTATGAATTTTAAGTTATTTCTAATATGTAAAAAATTAAATAAAAGTATACAATTTTCGTGTCAATTTCGGATTCACGGGTCAATTTCGTGTCACGGGTCATTTTCGGGTCGTGTCATGTCAACTTGTAAAGTGGTCATATCGTGTTCGTGTTGAGGTTTTTAAAAAATTTCGTGTCACGGGTCGTGTTCGGATTGACTGCAAATTTTAAAAAAATGATCAAAACACGACACGAACACAACACGTGACACGAATTGTCACCCCTAACTGTAATCCGCCCAGCTATGTTATATGGTAGTGAATGTTGGGCCATTAAGAGACAACATATATCTAAGATGAGTGGCAGAAATGCGTATGTTAAGATGGATGAGTGGCCATACGAGAATGGATCACATAAGAAATGAAATTATTTGTAGTAAAGTAGGTGTAGCACCAATAGAAAATAATGTGCGCGAAGGCCGCTTGAGGTGATACGGGCATGTCCAACGTAGACCGCTAGAAGCACCAATTCGTGTTTGGAAAAACATTCTTATACCTAATACTAGGAGAGGGAGGGGTAGACTAAGAATTACGTGTATTGAAGTAGTTAGAAAAGACATTCTAGATCTAGACCTTCAGAAAAGTTTAATTTTGAACAGAGCTGCGTAGAAAAGTGAAATCCATATAACCAACCCTAATTAAGTTGGGATTAGGCTTGTTGTTGTTGTTTGTACTTCTCAAGGCCGAGTGTGCAATGTAATTGTTGGCGGTGGGAGTTGCACCAACTTAGTAGCCGAAGAGATGGTGAAAAAGCTTAATCTGGATACTGAACCTCATCGTCAACCGTACAAAATCATATGGTTTTAAGAGGACAGCGAGTTCAAGGTAACGAAGCGGTGCTTAGTTTCATATTCCATTGGGAAAACCTACAAGGACGAGATTTGGTGCGATGCAGTGCCAATGGACGCATGTCATTTGCTGCTTGGAAGACCCTGACAATTCGACCGTCGCGTGATGCATGATGGTTTCAACAACACACACTCATTTGTTAAAGATGGCATCCGGATCACTTTGGCGCCAACAAAACTGAATGCCATTGAAACAAAAAAGGAATCTAACTTGTTCCTTATAGGATCTCAAACCTTAAGAGTCTATTTCCAAAGGTAAAACTCCTGCGATCTTATTAGTTTTGGAAACAAACCATTCGGTTTCCTCAAAAATTCCTTAACTAATCCGTCCTTTGGTGGAGGAATTTTCTGATATTGTGCCCAAGGAGATTCCTGATAGGTTACCTCCAATGAGGAATATACAATATTGTATTGACCTTGTACCAGGGGCATCACTACCAAACAAGGCAGCCTATTGTTTGAATCCAATTCAACAAGCTGAATTGCAACAAGTGGAGGAATTGATGGTGAAGGGCATAATCCGGGAAAGCATGAGTCCGTGTGCTATACCAGCTCTCTTAGTTTCAAAAAAAGATGGCTCATGGCGTATGTGTGTAGATAGTCGTGCAATTAACAAAATTACAATCAAGTACCGGTTTTCAATTCTTAGACTTGACGACCTTTTGGATCAACTACATAGGGTTGTTGTCTTCTTAAAAATTGATCTTCGTAGTGGCTATCACCAAATCCGAATGCGATCAGGGGACGAGTGGAAGACAGCTTTCAAAACCGGTAAAGGGTTGTAAGAGTGGCTGGTCATGCCTTTTGGTCTTTCTAATGCTCCTAGCACATTCATGAGATTGATGACACACGTTTTTAAACCCTTCATGGGCGAATTTGTGGTAGTTTATTTTGATGACATCTTGGTGTATAGTAGGTCCTTTGAAGTGCATTTGGAGCACTTACGAATGGTGTTTGAAGTCTTGAGAAGAGAATGCCTTTATGCCAATCTTAAGAAGTGCCAATTTTAACTAACAAGGTGGTTTTCTTAGGTTATGTTGTTTCAAATGAAGGAATCAATGCCGATCCAACTAAGACGGATGCTATCAAGAATTGGCCTATTCCTCAATCCATTTCTGACATTAGGAGTTTTCATGGCATGGTGTCATTCTATCGAAGATTTATCAAGAACTTCAGCACTCTTATCGCTCCCATAACAAAGTGCTTAAAAGGAGGAATATTTAAGTGGAACAAAGCTGCCCAAGCTACTTTCGATTTAATTAAAACTAAAATGACCGAAGCTCATGTTTTAGCACTTCCTAACTTTGATGTTGTTTTTGAAGTTGAATGTGATGCTTCTAACGTCGGAATTGGTGTAGTTTTAAGCCAAGAAAGGAGGCCAATTACGTTTTTCAGCGAAAAACTAAATGACGTGCGTCGCAAATATTCAACATATGACAAGAGTTCTATGCCATTGTTTGAACTCTCAACTATTGGAGCCATTACCTAATACCAAAAAGAGTGTGTTGTTTTCCGATCATGAAGCTCTCAAGTATCTAAACAGCCAGCACAAGCTTAATTCACGCCACGCAAAATGGGTGGAATTCCTTCAATCTTTTCACTTTGTAATAAAGCATAAATCTGAAAAAGTGAATCAGGTGGCAGATGCAGTAAGTAGATGACGAGCTCTTGCGACTCATATGCAAGCCATGGTGGTGAGCTTTGAAAACGTGAAGTTTTTTTACAAAGAAGAGCTGGACTTTAGTTCCATTTGGGAAGCTTGTTCAAGTGGACCAATGAAGCCTTACTTTCTGCAAGACGGTATTCTTTACAAGGGGAACCAGCTTTGTGTGCCGCAAAGTTCACTCCGGGAGGCCATCATTCGTGAAGCACATAGTTGTGGACTTGCTGGACATTTTGGACGAGACAAAACGAAGCTCCTTGTGCAAGAGCATTTCTTTTGGCCAAAGATGATTCGGGACGTGAGCCATATTGTTAGTCGTTGCATAACCTGCCAAAAAGCCAAGATGCATGGAAGCAATGCTGGTTTATACACTCCACTTCCAATTCCTTCTTCTTTATGGGAGGATGTAAGCATGGATTTCATGTTGGGATTGCCTCGCACTCAACAAGGTAAAGATTCAATTTTTGTGATTGTGAATCGATTTTCTAAAATGGCTCATTTAGTTCCTAGCACAAAGACGTCGGATGCAACACATATGGCTGATTTGTATTTCCAAAGTTCCTAAGTCACTTTTGGAAGACGTTGTGGGGAAAGTTAGGAACAAAGTTGCATTTCAGTACTTCCTTTCATCTACAAACAGATGGACAAACTGAAGTTGTTAATCGAAGCTTAGGAGCGTTGTTGCAGAGTTTAGTGAAGAAAAGTATTCGTGAATGGGATCTAATGTTAGCACATGCCGAATTCGCTTATAATCGGTCAACAAGTCAGACTATGGGTCGCAGCCCCATTTGAAGTCGTCTACGGAAAGAATGCTATCAACCCTTTAGATTTGACTCCATTGGTTATTGAAAAAAACTTTCGAGGCAATGTTGAAGAGAGGGCAAAACAAATAAAGAAGCTTCATCAACAAGTTCGAGACAAGATCCTTGAACAAACGCAAAAAAACAAGACACAAGCATACTTCAACCTAGAGCATAGGAAGCCTGCTGCATTCAAAGAATGAGATAAGGTGTGGATTCACTTGAGGAAGAAACACTTTCCTAATCGGAAGTTTCCCAAACTACAACCTAGAGCTGATGGTCCATTCAAGGTGGTGCTACGTATTGGTGAGAATGCTTACAAGATTAAGCTTCCGGGAGATTATAGTGTTTCAGCTACTTTTAATGTGACAGACTTGTCTCCTTATTTGGATGACGATGAATTGTCTGACTTGAGGCAGAGTCTTGTCCAACCAGAGGAGAATGATGAAGTTCAAGGCGAGTCAAGGTCTGCACATTCAGACGAAGGGGAAAGTTCAGGTTCGGACCTAATTATCTCTTCAAGCTATTTAGTGGAAGTTCGGACCTAAAATGATGCATTACTTGGTGGCTGATCAGATCTAAAGGTGGACCTTTTTTGGGCTGTTTGGTGGTGTTAATTTTGTGTTTTAATTGTGTTTAAGGCTGGCTGAAGGTTGTGTAATAATTGGTAAGTTATTTGGTGTGCTTTAATTAGGGGGTTTTAGCTATGTTTATTAGTTGGAATTTGTGTGGTTTGTAACTTCAGCTTTTTATCTGTGAGATAAATGGCTGAAAAGGGAGTTATGTTTTCAATTTTTTTTAAGCTTGTAATTAGTGGCTGATTATCGCAGCCATTAGAAAAATGTTTTTAGCTTGTTAAAGGTCTTTCTAAGGCTATAAATGGTTGTATTTGGCCATACTTGAGGGGTGGTTGAGAAATGAAAACTAAAGTTATTCAACTCTATTCTTGAATTTCTTATCTCTTTGGTGGATGTCCATTGAGTGGTGAATTCTTAAATTTTCTATATCTCAAGGTGGTGAAATCTTATCCTGGTGAAATATTCATTCCTTTCCTTCCAATTTCCATCCATTCAGTATCATCCATGGGGCCGCAGGGGAAGGAAAAAGAAAACAAATCAAATAATTAAATAATTAAATCCTTTGCGCGTTGTAGTTCTTGGTTCGCACAGCTTTGATAGGAACTTGTTAATTGGTTAGAGAAGTTAGTAGTTTGTTAGAAAGGATGTTATTAGTTAGTTACTGAGACTTTAGTTGGGGAGGGAATTAGTTAGAGAAGGCAGGTTATATAAAAGGGGTGTTCGGGAACTGAGAGAGGGGGGGAATAGTCTGAGTGATTTTGGGAAGTCTTGGCTGAGGCTGAGCAAGGGTGTGTCATAGTATTTGTAGGATTGTTTGTGATTCGTTCAGTTAATCAGTAAAGATTACATTTTCATTCTTCTTGATTCTTTTCTGTGGGAACCAAACTTTGTTCTTATCAAGCTTCTCAACATACAAAGTAGAGAGCTCTAGTAAGTCTTAGAAGTCTTTGCAGAATAAATAAAATTAAAGGCTAGCAAGAGCAATCAAGTCCAATTCGTTCAGTTATGTAAATATAGCTTAGCTACAAGTCTTTCATCAGATTAGCTGCATCATGCAGTTTTTATTTTATTTTATTTTATTTTAGAAAATTGCAGCATTCAGTTCTGTAAGTACAGCTTTAGAATAAGATATTACTGTACTTAAAACAGTGCCAATTGTTCAAGCAAATATATTGTTTACCCAGGACAGAGTAGCATCTAGTTCTTGCTAAAATATACTTTGACAATCATAGTTTTAAAATAACATTTGGTAGCCTCGGGACAAAAAAAAAAAGAACTTGGGATATAACACAAGGATTAGAAGAGTCACCTGCGGAAGGTCCTTCCTCATCATTTCAGAAAAAATCATTCCATTTTCACCTTCCTTAACATAATCCAGCTCTTCAAAGAAACGGGCTGCCCATTCATCAACCAGTCCAACCACATCTATGGAGATCTGAAATGAATAAATGGGAAGG
>NW_010360010.1:520681-532423 GCF_000414095.1 Morus notabilis | reverse complement strand
GGGAAAGAGAAATCATTATCGCTATAATCTCCCATTTAAAGCACGTAAGTATTTGAGGGAGTTCAGTGATTCTAAGTCTTAAAACGTACCTGAGGGAACTTGTGCAGAACCAAACCAAGATTCCGTATGATGTACAGATCAATTGTTACAGTCTCAAGAACAAAAGGTCTTTGCACTTTAACAGCGACCAAATCACCGTTTTCTTTCAATCGGCCCTTGTACACTTGTCCAAGTGATGCTGCCATAGATAACAGATTTACACCACATGAATGGACAACATATTTTCTATGAACTTCAAAAGGCTAAACTTTGTTCACTAACAACAAGAAAGTATAATCTTTTAAAATAAATGTCAGAGACATTATTACCAGCAGCAATTGGTGAAGATGAGAGTTCAGAATAGATATGTTGCCATGGTCGACCAAGCTCCTCCTCAATTAGAGCCATTGCTACATCATCTGGGAATGAAGGCACCTTCATAATCACGAAGCAGAAAAATCAGCTACAAAAAGAAAATGAAGAAAATCACAAACAAACAAACAGTTCTTAGTCTGCTTTTTGGTAACAATCACTAACTTAATGTAGCAACTGTCATTATTTCACTTATTTGCTTCTCGAGCCACTTATGTAAAGGATGACTGCTACCTACTTTAAATTCACTTGATAATTAAACTCAATAAAGAACAGACAATAGAAGCCAAAATAAATTTACCTTATCACAAAGCTTTTGCAGCTCAATCATTGCAGTAGGTGACAGTATATCTGGACGAATGCTCAATGCTTGACCAAGTTTGATATATGCTGGACCTAAAGAGGTCACTATCTCCCTTAACTCAATTGCTCTCGCAACTTCATTCTGAGAATAGGAAATTAACAATAAAATAAATGATAGAATCAAAGAGTACATATTTTAGATTGATTATGCATATAAAGTTCTAGAAGTCAAAAAATCCATATTTTGTTGTCACAAGATGGATAAAATTTGTGCCACAATAACAGTAGTTAAGAATTCTTACACCCATAGTGGAAAAAGGTGAAAAAAAAGAAAAATAAATAATATACGAGATTTAGCAGAACTCACCTCTGAAATATGAAATAATATATAAATGTAGTTGTCCTTGAATTGATTAACTGTCTTAGAAGATTTTTTTTTTTTTTCTTTTTTTGGGTAGAAGATGTCTAAGAAGATTTAATGTAGCACCAGAAGCTCAAAAACAAAAGCAGGATGACAAGTATTTTACCTCTTTGACCTTCTTGTTTATGACATCCAATCCAATACGTGAAAGAAAACCCCCTGCAACAGACAGTAATTGGACAATACGTGTAGCGACGGCACGTGGACGTTTTCCCCAATAAGCAGAGATGCTATCAGGATTGTATACCAAAGGCAGAAATTCACTGCTTTCATCTACCTATGCACGCACAAACAGTACAAATATCATCAACCAACAGTAACAGCAAGCAGATTGTTAGACTCAAAAAGCTTTCGCTATCAAGGCTTCGCAAGGAAAAAAGCATGAAGTGTAGCATCCTTTTATAATGTATTTATCATCGGACAATTTTTAATGCTTTTAATAGAAAAGGCCTAAAACGTATAGCATATTTCATTATAGCAATAATTCCATACTAAAAGCTTACTAATTCCTAAGAAGATTAAAAAAAGTCAATTAAAGCCCCTAAAAACACACACACGTAGGGTTAAGCTATTTCCCAGAATTTTGAATAAAAAACTGAAACTTGTATACTCAGTATCAAGCCTCTGACTCTTAACACGGCTTTCTTTTTTTTCTCTTTTTTTTTCCCCCAGTTCCAAGAATGGAATGTACTATTCTGAACACAATGAGCGGCTTAAACAATTCATTGCGGTGATAAATTACACGAATCTTACAGAAAAATAACCAAATATCATTCAACTGAAAATCCAGATAGTAAAGTATATACCTCAACAAGACGAAGCTTAATGTTATCCTCAGCAAACTGCGAATCCCTCAAATTCTGTCCTCTAAGACCTCTCATGAGGATTGCCAATTCTTCGTTCTCTTCCATTTGCGCTCTTACCCTCTTTATTTCCTGTGAAACCTCTCCTATTCTCTGCCATTTCCAAGACCAAGAAACGTAAATACAATTGAACAACCACTCGCTTATAAGTTTCTTAATATTATCAAATCTGTAAGACCTAACAGGCAACTATCTGTGTACTGATAACTGTGATCGCAATCATAAACCAACCAAATAAAATAAATAACGAGATAAGTGTTTCCTTTTCAATAAATGCCAAATTGCCAATCCATGATTTAGGAATAAAATTCCTTCCAAAATCGTTGAAACTTTTAGAGCTTTCATTGTTTGGAAAATTTAAAATAAAATAAAATAAAATAAAAAAAATCCGCTAAACTACTAACTACTAATCCAGGTAGAAAAAATAAGTCTTGGCTTACTTGACTATAACATAGATATAAAAAATAATAATAATCATAATAATAATTATATAATGAAAAAGTAAACTAGAAATTTAAGTTGAATCGAAAAACTGCATTTCGCTTCTATCAAATTCTTAGCTCATCTTTGCTAAGCTACTCCTCTTTTCCACAAGCAGAAACCTAATCAAATCATTTGCACAATGGTAAATTCCACACAAAGCACCAAGATTCTGTTCTTGTTTCACGATCAACTCACCGTGGAAACTCCATTGACGGCTCTGGACGACGGAGACCTTGCAGAGCCATTGACGCCGTTCGGAGTCGGAGGTTTCGCTGGACCGGTCCGAACCGGCTTCGGCTCTGTGGCGACGGCGAAAACCCGTCCGGTCCGTTTGGGAATCCGACATCCTCTGTACGGCGACGATCTCCGGTTCGGGACGTTCGGGCGAAGAGGCTCGATTCCGCAGCAGACGAAGTGCATGGCCGCGTCCATGGCGGACGATCGCCGGTAAACACAGCGACCGGACTTTTTTAGAGAAATAAAGTTGAAGGCTTTAGAGAGAGAGAGAGAGAAGTTGGACTTGTGGAGTGGAGTGAAAGAGGAGACTTGAAAAATGACGGTTGAATCAAACACTGTGGTTGATGGTTCTTTTTCTTTGTTTTTTGGTCGTATTCTTGTAGCGAAGAAATGGCCGGTGATGGAACGCGTGGCAGGATTTGGAGCAATGGTCGTCTTTGTCTGACCTATTGACTCTTATTTTAGTTTTTTATTTTTTTTAGATTATTCTCACTGCTATTTCGAATTTTAAAGCTATTTTGTACTTTTAAAATTCTTATTTTATTTCTTAATTTTAAATTATTCTTATTTAATTTTTTATTGTAATTCTTATTAAAATCAGACAGAAAAATAAAAAATTAAGTGCAATTATATAGTTTTTATTTATTTATTTTTAACAGAAATTTAAATTTAAAGATCACGTGATTATATTATTTTTTTTATTTATTTTTAACAAAAATTATAACAGAATGTCTTAAATAAAAATAATTTAAAATTTAAGAAATAAAATAAAAATTTTTAAAATTTATTAGATAAATTGAAAATGAAGTTAAAATTTAAGGACGTAAGCTCTTTTCTTGTAAAATCAACTTTTTTATTTTTTATTTTTTTGCTGATTAGAGAGGAGAACTAATTAACTTGTTCAGAGTTTTTTTTTTTATAAACTGTTCAGCATTTCTTTTTTTTTACAGACTATTCAGTACTTCTTTTGTTATATTAATTCTTTTTTATTGTAATTTCAGTGGAATTTTGTGGACCGTCGGTGTCTTAGTGGTCGCTAAAGTTTCATATTTTATGGATTATGTGGGGGGAACGTGGGAGGTAGAAAAGGTCCGAGTGAAATTGAAAATTAAGAATTCGTTTAGTTCGTTGATTCGAGTTAATATATAATTTTATGTAAGAGTTTTTTACTGTAGTAAAAAAGTTAAGTCTCGTTCACTTCACAGATTTGAGTTTCCAATTCGAGTTGAGATGTGACATTTTCTTAGAGCTTTTCACTGTAGCAAAAAAAGTAAATGTGACATTTTCTGAGAGCTTTTTACTGTAAAAACTTAAAACTGAAAACTCGAATCGGTGAAATAAACGATGCTTTAGATGTGATTATTTCTTAAAAATTTTAGCAAAACTCAAATTCTAAACTTGAATCAGTGAAATAAACAGGATATAAACATATTTTTTTCTTTTTTTTTTCAAAAATGTTTTGAATTTGTAATACTGAGATCAACTAGAAAAGGCCCGTCGTTCAGGTAAACGACAACAACTCTGTTACGTTGTATCGTTTTTTGAACCTGCAAGGCAACGGCCTTTTAAAATAAAATTGAAATGCTGTTGTAACTTTCAAATCAGAGCAAGTTCTAAAATAAGAACGGCATCTTTCAGTTATTCTATAAAAAAATAAAAAAAATAAAAAAAACGACATCTTGTTTAATATTTTCTTCATATAAAAGAGTCAAAAGAGCATGTTTCTCGTTTAGTCATGTATCAACCTCTCATTTATTCCTTCATGTTTTGATTTTTGGTTTTTTTTCTTTCTTTTTAATTTTTTTACTTTTCGTTTCTTATCTTTTTTTTATAGGATATAGTGTTTCAGAAACATGAGATGTAATAAAATATTTATTATTTATTTAATAAATTAGTTTTATTCATTTTTTTGTGCATATATTAATGAATATTAATTTATGAAAATTCCATGACTAGTTATGATTTTGCGTGTTTTGATTTACTCCATACAGATTCTGAGATCCTGAGTCATATTTCTTGTATTTTGAAGACATGATGAAGTGAGTAACCCAGAATGTTATTATACGAGATAGAATCTATTCCTTCTTGAAAAAGAAGTAGATAAATAATTCTTTTGAGGATTAATTCGATACTTGGACCAGTACGAGCGCTCTGATTCATGAATTTATTTTATAAATCACTGTCTATTAAAGAATCAATAGTACTCAAGAATAACAATGTAATTAGAGAGATTAAGGCCTCGTTCATTTCACCGATTCGAGTTTTCAATTTTAGGTTTCTACAGTTAAAAGTTCTCAAAAAATGTCACATCTAACTTTTTCTGCTACAGTGAAAAGCTCTCAGAAAATGTCACATCTCAGCTCGAATTGAAAACTCGAATCTACGAAGTGAACGAGGCCTAACGGATTTCACCTAACTCTAACTATAAATTATTTATGGAGAATTGATCTATATGCAATGATTATATCAAATGAACATTTCACAGTTTAGAAGTAATTTATGTCTATAATTACAAGAGTACATGTCACGCCCCCCAAACGGGGTGGGTGACGTGGAGCTCAATTAGGATTAATAAAGCAGATTCCCAAATGAGCCCCACTTAACTCCATTAAAATATAATATAAATTTCTAAGTCCCGAGCCTCTGACAACACACAGGGCTTCATCCATAGGATATATGACATTGTACATACATGAACATGTAAATAATCAATTACAACAGACATCAACCACAGTCTAGTAAATCTAAATATTACATGAGTTTACAGAATTCTCGATTCCTTACATTTATGTCAGAGGATGAACACAGTCCTCTCTTGTTCCAACAGCTGCACAACTCAGCTACTCCGTAGCAAATATCCAGCTACTGTGCACCACTGCTAGAATCTCCTGAGAGGGGTTTAATACATTTAAAACATAAAATGTGAGCGAAAGGCCTAGTAGGATAGTTTGAAATGACTGTATAAATAAATGAATAATAAATGAGCAACGAATAAATAAATGAATAAGTAAATAAAATAAGACATTCAGTTCCGACAGGCAGCTGTAACCTCACATCCTTTTCTCAAAGGAAAATATAATTGAAAATAACTGTATTACAGGCATCAGCAAGTAGTTAGTACAAATTACTCACCTACCAAGTGCCTCGCCTATCCGGACCGAGTTTCAGGTTCTGCCCCCGAGGATGCACTCTCCACATCCTATCTAGGCTTACAGCAATATATTCTTACCAGTTCACAAGATCTCTTATCTTCAGAAACCATTCATTTAATATTATGAAATCGTTAATATGACCCCACGAACTACTCAAGCCGCGGGCCCCATGAGTAGGCAAGCCATGAGGTTCCATGACTACACAAGCTATGGATTCCATGGACAGGACAAGCCATGGATTCCATGAACTAAACAAGCCATGGTTTTTAAAGAGTTTTTCTTTCACAAACCAACCATTTTCTTTAAAACATTTTCAAGGCCAAAATCCTTTTTGAAAACAGGCTCACAAGGAAAAGGGATAGAAATCCTACCTCGCACTATCAAACCTGGGACTAGCATTGCCCTTTTTTCGGCTTCCGCTTTCACAAGCCCCTTCAGTCTGAATCCTCAGCTAACACTGATAGAAACAACACTTTAGGATCAATTCTCAGTCCTAAAGCAATCCAATCTCAATTACCAACCAAGATTTCCTATTAGTGTGCCCTAATCCATTTTCATGTTTCAAATTATCATTCCAAGGGTTTTCAATCTCAAATCAAGGATTAAAGATGCTAATCCATTTATCTCAAGTCCTCAAATGAAGCTAATTTGGGTTCTCCCCGAAAACATGAGTCAAAACAACAATTTCAAGCCAAACAGGGTCAAACCTCGTGTCAACCGGTCGACCAGTGACAGAATAGTGCATCACCACCAGTCGACCGGTGCTGTACAATCTGGTCGACCGGTGGCCTCAGTGTAGTCCGGTCGACCGGTGAAGAACTCTAGTGCGAGAAAACTCACGGAAATCAATTTGAAAACCTGCAAATCCAGTCCCAAACTAAAATATTTCAATAGACAACCACTAGATCCGGGTCCTAGGTCCTAAGACAAGTCCAAAGAACCCGAGATCTCCAATATCTACCCTAGTTTTACTCAAAAATCCGTAAAAATTCGTTTCGAACAAAAAATAAGTTTTAGAATCTGAAATCTAGGGATTCAAGAGAGGTCTTTTTAGAAATCTTACCTTGAATCCTTCTTTTGACGTTGAGAACGCTTTGAAACTCCCCTTTGGTTCAAGATCCGTTTGATTTGGGATAAAAATGAGAGAGAGAGAGAGAGAGCACGGGAGTGAAGAGAAAGAGAAAGGGAGTGAATGCACGGGAAGGAAGGAATATAAAAGGAAAAAGGAAAAAGGAAAAGAAAAGAAAAAGAAAAAAAGAGAAAAGAAATAAAAGACAAGTGTCACTAAATTTAAAATAACTGTCCAGAAATGTGCCCATACATACTTCTGGGTAAACATGTAAATACTGAGAATATTTAAATACCTTGGAATTATTTAAACTCACATGTGTCAGAAACATTTATTAATTAATACTCAATTAATAAATCCAAATTAGGCACACTAATAATCTCAATTACCTTAATTAATCCCAATTAATTCTTCAGGGTGTTACAGTACAATTCTAAGTTTATAGTGGAGTAACTACTGGAATTAGTAGAATTAATTAATTAAAGTGTTTAATTAATTAATAATTTTATTGGAGCTCAGAATTATAGGTTTATGTGTCCCCGCGTTGTCCTTATAATTCTACAAGGCATTAAAGGCAAAATGAGAATTTTAGAATTATGGAATTTTTAAGTAAAACGCTCAAGGATAATTAATTTAATTAATTGAGAATTAATTATAAATTAAATAATGTGAGTATTTAAGTTTAAGTTTAAATTTCAATTTTGAAATACACATGTGCAGATGTTCACATAGTATGAACGAACAACATAGTGTGAATCCCTTTGGGGACGTTTGGAAGAGGGATTCGTGCCATGATTCGAATCATGGTTCGTGGCTCGCTACAGTATTTTCTCTCACAAAAAACACACGTAAAACGAAAATGATTCTGAATCATGGTTCTGAATCCATGAACCAAACGTCCCCTTTGAGAGTCAAATTGCTTGCTCACCATAGTTATCCAATTAACTTATTGGATAAGTTGTTCAATGGAAATTCAAATTAATTTAAGTTTGACTTAAAATTGGTATTTGAATTTGAGTCAAAATTGACACGTGGATAAGGGAGAGATATTTTGTTTCAAAATCAAGTTTGAAGTTGGAGATAATTATCAAGCTTTATCTTAGAGATAAAGATTAGACTCCTTTTAGGAGTCTGACTACTACTCTATAAAATAAGAGATTGTAGAAAATTGTGAGACACAATTTTTTGCTCGACTAAGTGTTAGGGGCCAGTTTTCTATAGAGAGTGGGACGGAAAAATTTTCTCTAAAAAATTCAACATCGTGCATGTGTTGGTGTTCGTGGAAACCTTGAGTGTTCTTGCTAATTCTGTTTTGTTTCAGGAGTTCCCACACACACGTCTTCGTAGATTAAAAGAATTGATGAGAAAGATTCGGGTGTTCTAAACTAGCATTAGAGTGAGGAATGTTTGAGGTCAAAGAACACAAGTTATCAGCCTAATTGGTTGCTAGGTATAATTCTTAATCCAATTTTTTGTAAATAAATTAATGTGAATAATTTATTTGTACATAAATTAATATAATCTATAGAGTATCTCAAAGGTTTTATGAAAATTTTTGTTATACACGACCCGCTACTCACACGCTTCCGCATCCGAAAACCTTTCAGAAACCAACATATCTGTCAATAAAAAAATAACAACTCACATGCTACATCAGTTAATGCGCAAGAGAATACGCAGAAGTCGAGGCACTATTGCTGGACAGTTAAGTAATTTTACCCTATTATTATATTTGATGTTATTGTAAAGAGGAAAGGAAACAAATACCCTTTAAAAATACACAGGTTAGGATTTTTACAACCTAATCTTGATTCATAACCTTTTTAGTTAAATAATTATACTAGTAAAAGGATATTAATCAAGAATGAAGGATGAAAATCCTGACTCATATACTTTTTAAGGGTAAATCGACAATTTTCTCTATTGTGTTGTGGGGTGTGTTTTATTGTTGTCTATTGTGTGGTGGTTGTAAAAGTATAAATTGGGGCGGGGAGGAGTTATTTAAGTAATAAAAGTTTATTTTAATTTGATGGGCATAGTAATGTTTGAAATGGAAAAGGTATTGAGGAAGAAGAAAACTTAACATTCATGCGTTTGGATGCACAATGAAACTTTTAATCTGAACAGAGAATAAAATTTACATTAATGTTCAGATGCCTAAAGGCAACTCATTTGAACTTGACTTTTTTTCCCTAATTGATAAATCATTTTTTCGGAGTTGATAATGATTAAGAATTTATTACAGCCAAATGAAATAAAAACCTGACCATGCATATATTAAAAATAAACACGTAGAACTAAGAATTATAGTGAAAAAGGTTTTATTTAGTTATGTTTTTCTTATTTTCATATATTTATTCTCGTTAGCATATTTTAATTTATTTTATTTATTTGGTGAGGTTAAGGGGTTGTTTGTTTGCTCCCAAAAACTTAAAAAAAAGGCCACTCAAGTAGAAAATTTGGGTCAAGTCTTTGTTCAGCAATGACCTGGAGTGAAGACTCAAGTTTATACTTGAGAAAAGAAGTAATTCTTGAGTGCAGCCCCACCTTCTTGATTCAAGTTTAAGTTCAGCTGCAATTGTTGACAAAAATTACTTTCCCTTATTTTAATAATAAATTCTAAACAAAAATAATTACCTCTCATTCATTTTTAACTATTCACAACTCAAGTTTAGGTGTACTAAACACATACTTAAATCAAATTCTCAATTCAAAATTTCTCAAATGTGCACCTCCAAACACAAACTCAAGTTACATCTTCAATTCAAGTTATAACTCAAGATCTACAATCAAGTCACCATAACTCAAAAATGTAACTAAACAAGCCCTAAATCATTTGCATGTATATTTGTTTTGTTTAGAGAGAAAGTGGAGCCCACCACAAGTAAGGTGAGAACGGTTAAAATCTGGAAATGGTGGGAATGAAATCAGTGTGGATGGAAGATTGGTCTGAAAAGTGGAACTGAGGGGGGAAGGGGGGCAAAACTCCAACTTCTGGCCCGTCGGGTTTTAGAAACCCTAGTTATGCGTGCCATTAGGACCCGAAAGAGTTTCACACCCCGAAGAAGCTAAAATTTGACCCTGAAGATGAAGAACGAAGCTGATGAACGAAGAATTTAAGAATCGAATACCCATTGATGTAACGGAGGAAAATAATTATTGTAATTATATATTCAATTTGGTTGTAATTATTATTGGTTCAATATGATTGTAATTTATATTTTTCATGGGACCCGATCAAACTCATCTCAATAGCCGATTGCATATTTTATACTTATATTTATTGGATGATTGTATAATATATGTCCATGCATATAACATGCCATGTAGATATAGTGTGTCTACTTATATGTTTTATAACATACCATGCATATATGCGCATTTATTGTTATTTATTTAAAAGAGTTTTAAAAAAAATAAATAAGAACCATGCGCTAAAGTTGATTTAATATGATTAAATTGATTTAAGTTGCAAAATTGATTTGCAAAATAAGGTTATACGTGAAATTAAATTTAAGAGTTAAATTTTAGAATTTCACATATCCAAATATTAAATTGTTTATTTATCGGGATATGAAGACCATGAGATGCTTTTCAAATAAAATACATATTTGTAAAATATTGAGTAGGAGAGGGTTGTATGACAATACGACCAACTAGTCTCCATTTTTAATTCAACACCGTAAGATCCGGTAGGCACTTCGCGGTGACATTGATCCATCCCCCTAAGGAAAATGCCCTTTCCGGATCACTAACAAGATTGACATCCTAACGATAGGATTTCAAAATGTATTTCTAACTTGACCTACCCTGCGGCACTTTGGAGTTATGTTTTTAGAATCTGAAATGGTGGGTTACACTCATGAAAATATAATTAAGTTAGTTAATTATATTTTGACCAAAATAATGGTGATTAAAAAATATGAAAATATGAGATATTTTAGTAATATTTATTAATTGAGAAGGTCTCGGTTCAATTAGCGGGTTATGTGACCTATCCAAAGGCAGCACATCATTCGTGGTATATTGGATTATCGTTGGCACATAAAATTAAAACATGATTTATGTATTATTCATGTGTATCATGCATCATATTCAATTGTGCCACAAACTCACATGTCCTAATATTAATGCACAAAAAATTGACGAGAGGAATAAACTATTTATTTCCAACAATATGTCTAATCTAATTATATCACTACTTGAAACTGAAACACTGACTAGAGATAACTATGTGTAGTGGTAAAGTAACATAAATAGAGATAACCGCGAGGGTATCGGCAAAAGTAGTGGGAGAAGTTAGACTTCAGTTTTGAAAATAATAAATACCTTGTTGTGTACAATGTTATTTCCGTCTAGGCATCAAGAGAGTTTTGTGTTGGGAATGGTGTCCTAAAGCATGAGATGTAATAGGATATTTATTATTTATTTAATAAAAGAGTTTATTCATTATTTTATGTGCATATATTTATGAATATTTTATGAATATCAATAAAAATTCCATGATTATTTATGTAACCTTAAAACATTGTATATAAGTGTTATATACGATAGGATAATATTTAAGGATAATAATCAAAAAGCAATGTTCATAATGAATTTAATTAAAGTTTGGAATCTTCAATTAAAACATTATTAATACATGTCATTCCCATTTAGAATGGAACGGTGTTATCCGCACTGTTAATATGGTGAGATATTGAATGAGTGTATTTCGCATAATAAGATTATGTGGAACAATGACACAGACACAATATGAATTTCTAATAATTCCGTTAAGTATAGAAATTCTAATTGAGTCTA
>NW_010360010.1:516139-517047 GCF_000414095.1 Morus notabilis | reverse complement strand
TCATGTGATGAATATAAGTTTGTCCCAAATGGAGGATTGTCCTCCTGTCCCTAACAAAACCACTATAGCTAACTATTAGCTAGGGTTGTGCGTGGTAATTCACAAGAAGCCTGAAGGCATGGAGACAACTTATGAGATAATGCAGTAATCAGATACCGTATCTGGAAATCCATAAAACAATAGGGTTGGCTAAATACTGTGAGAACCTTGAGTAAAAGACAAAAGGAAAGTCGTTTCCACCAAAATAAAGAAAAAGAATCAAGCAAATATGATTTGCTAGTTCTAAAAACATGTTTAGTAAAAAGGGTGTTGCAAAATTGATTTGCAAAATACTGTTACATGTGAAATTGAATTTAAGTGTTAAATTTTGGAATTTCACATATCTGAAAAATAAATTGTTTATTTTTCGATTTGAAAATCATGAGATGTTTTTCAAACAAAATACATATTTGCAAAATAATGAGTGGGAGAGGGTTATATGACAATACGACCCATTGGTCTCCATCATTAGTTCAACACCGTGAGATTCGGAAGGGGCTTTGCGGCGGCACCGATTCCGCACTCCCTACGGGAAGTGTTCTTTCGGATCAATAACAAGGTTGACTTCCTAGCGATAGGATTCAAGGATGTATTTCCGGTTTGACCTACCCTACGGCGGCACTCCGGAGTTAAGTGTGTAGAATATGAAACGATGGGTTACACTCATGAAAATATAATGAAATTGTTGATTATATTTTTGACCAAAATTAACGGTAGTTGATAAATATGAAAATATGAGATATTTTGATTAATTTATTAAATTGAGAAGGTCTCGGTTCAATTTGCTATATTTTGACCTACCCTACGGCGGCACTATACTCGTGGTAAATTGGATTATCGTTGGCACCTAAAATTAAAACATGATTTAT
>NW_010360010.1:515661-515884 GCF_000414095.1 Morus notabilis | reverse complement strand
TATTAGCTATGGTTGTGCGTGGTAATTCACAAGAAGCCTGAAGGCATAGAGATAGCTTATAAGATAATGCAGTCATCAGATACCGTATCTGGAAATCCATAAAACAAAAGGGTTGGCTAAATACTGTGAGAACCTTGAGTAAAAGACAAAAGGAAAGTCGTTTCCACCAAAATAAAGAAAAAGAATCAAGCAAATATGATTTGCTAGTTCTAAAAACATGTTT
>NW_010360010.1:513366-514059 GCF_000414095.1 Morus notabilis | reverse complement strand
GTTTGATAAGGCTATTAAGTCTTATGGATTTGATCAAAACCAAGATGTTTTAAATGAAAGAAAAGAAGATGTTCTTATTCTTTATAAGCCCGAATATCAGATGTTCAGTGGGAGTAGTCAGTCGTTGTCAGTTGAATTCAAGATTCGATCATTGGGTAGCCGTGTAATGCATCCTTAAGTGTATGAGGAGAAAGAGAAACTATGAGATAAGTTTTGTTAGTGAAAGAGTTGTCTTTCACGAAATACATAGATTTTGACTATGAGTCATGACAAGAAAGGTTGTTGACAAAGTGTGATTACTAATTCTATCATTAAAAGTTAATGTGTAGCAGCTTGTGAAGCAACAAAAGAAAGCAACCTAACTCTAGAAATTCTTAACTGATCTGGAAGTTGTTCCAGAAAAGTTCAGTCATAGATACCTAGAAAGTTTCAGGATTGGAGACATATTCTACCTGCTTTAGGACAAGTGGGAGATTGTTGGGAATGGTGTCCTAAAGCATGAGATGTAATAGGATATTTATTATTTATTTAATAAAAGAGTTTATTCATTATTTTATGTGCATATATTTATGAATATTTTATGAATATCAATAAAAATTCCATGATTATTTATGTAACCTTAAACACTGTATATAAGTGTTATATACGAGAGGATAATGTTTAAGGATAATAATCAAAAAGCAATGTTCATAA
>NW_010360010.1:463200-512184 GCF_000414095.1 Morus notabilis | reverse complement strand
TTCGTGGTCAAAGAACTCAAGTTATCATCCGAATCGGCTTCCAGGGATTTTTCCTGATTGAGTTCTTGATATATATAAGTTAATGAGATTAATTTATTCGTGCATAAATTAATATAATCTATAGAGTATCTCAAAAGTTTTATGAAAATTTTTGTTATACACGATCCGCCTCTTCCCTGCACCACCGCGCTTCCGCACCCGAATTCGATTCGGGCTACCAACATTTTGATTTTTGTTTTTAAAGTATTTGAACAATTGCCTTTAATAATAATCTAGTCCACAATTTTTTCAAAGAGGTTCTGATATTTGTTCTGGATATTTAGAAAATGATTTATACGTTTTAAACCAATACCTAACTTACTGCTTAACACTGAAACGTTCAAGGTTGCTGAACCTAAGAATAAGAAGTAAAAGATCTCTCACTATAATAACACATATCTGTGGCATCTTAGACTTCGTCATATTAACCTAAACAAGATTAAAAGACTGATAAAGGATGGTTCTTTGTGCGAACTAAAATTTAGTGAGCTTCCGATCTGTGAATCTTGTATGGAAGGTAAAACAACCAAGAGACATTTCACAGCAAAAAGAGAACGAGCTACAGAACCTATTCAGCTGATACATTCGAATGTATATGGACCCTTAAACGTCCAAGCAAGAGGAGGTTACGAATATTTTGTCACCTTTATTGACAATTATTTGAGATATGGTTATGTTTACCTAATGCAACCGAAATTCAAAACTTTTGGAAAGTTTAGTGAATTTCGAGTAGAAGTTGAAAAATAATTAGGTAAACCAATCAAGATACTTCAATCGGATCGAGGCGGTGAATATTTGGACTAAGGGTTCAGGGATGACTTGATTGAAGAAGGTGTGTTGTCACAACTGATAGCACCTGACACACCACAGCAGAATGGTGTTGCCGAAGGAGAAATCAGACTTTGCTCGACATGCTAAAATCAATGTTGAGTTAATCTTTACAGCCTACTTCATTTTCAGGATATGTGCTCAGAACCACGGTGTATATTTTAAACTTGGTACCATATAAGTCTATACCTAAGACGCCTCTAGAGTTGTGGAATGATAAAAAACATAGTTTGAGACACGTTCGCATATGAGGGTGTCTAGCACACGTGCTGAGGTAAAAGGCCAGGAAGTGGAACTGAGGACGGAAGTATGCATTATGCATCTTCGTGGGATACCTACAAGGGACAAGAGGAGGACTATTTTATAGTCATGAAGATCAAAAGGTATTTGTGACGACAAATGCCACGTGTCTAGAGCATGACTATATGATAGATTTCAAGCCCAAAAGCCAATTAGTACTAGAAGTGTTACTTTCTGATGAGATTGGACCACAACCAGCAAGAGTTGTCTAAACACAAAAATATAAGACCATGATTATGTGTGTTACCGAATCGAATTCGGATGCAAAAGCGTGAGGGTAGCGGATCGTGTATAACGAAAATTTTCACAAAACTTTTGAGATACTTTATAGATTATATTAATTTATGCACGAATAAATTAATTACATTAATTTATTTAATAAGAACTAAATTAGGCATTATACCTGGCGGCCGATTAGGATGATAACTTGAGTTCTTTGACCACGAACAATCCTTGCTCTAAAGCCCTGGGTTTAGAAAACCAATGTCTTCTATGTTAATTTTTAGAATCCACGAAGACGTGTGTGTGGGCACACCTGAGAAAAAATGGGTTAGAATAAACACTCAAATTTTCACAAACACCAACGCCTACACGATGTGAAATTTTTGGAGAACAATTTTTCCTTCCCACGCCACACTAAAAATATTAGGCCAAAAATTGTGTCTCATAATTTTCAATCATTCTCTTATTTATAGAGTAGAAGTCAAACTTCTAGAAGGAATCCAATCTCTACCAACAAGATAAGCCTTGTTAATTATCTCCAATTTGAATTTGGAACAAAATCTCCCCTTATCTTTTTATCCATTATGGCCGGCCATGGATAGGGGATTTTATCCCTATGTAGTTGTCAATATCAAATAGGGAAGGAAGAGAAAATCATCCTTTATCATGCAGTCTAATTTTGACTCAAATTCAAATTCCAATTTAAGTCAAACTTAAATTAATTTGAATTCTAAAATGAACAACTAATCAAATAAGTTTAAATGGATAAAACTCAATGTGTTCAAATTCAAATTTAAATATTCACATTATTTAAATAATAATTAATTCTCAATTCATTATTTTTGAGGGTTTAATTTTGAAATTCTAAAATTTCCATTTTCCATTTTGTGTCTTGTAGAATTACTAGGACGATGTGGAGACTAATGGACCTATAATCCCGAGCTTTAATAAAATTAATAATTAATTAAACACTTTAATTAATTCATTCATTCTATTAATTGCAATAGTTACTCCACTATAAACTTGGAATTGCACTCTCAAAATTATAGATATAAATTACTTCTAAACTGTGAAGTGTCCATGTGATATAGTCACTGCATATAGATCAATCCTACAAAAATAATTCATAATTAGAGCTAGGTAAAATTCGTTAACCTCTCTAATTATATCTTTATCCTTGAGTACCATTGATTCTCTAATGGACAGTGATTCATAAAACACATTCATGAATCGGACCTCCTACTGGTCCAAGTACTGAATCAACCCTTAAGAGAATTATTTATCTACTTCTATCTCAAAAAGGAATGGATTCCATCTCGTGTAATAACATTCCCGGCTACCTATTTCATCATGTCTCTAAGATACAAGGAATAAGATTCAGGATCTCAGAATCCGTACCGAGTAAATCAAAAGACACAAATCCATAAATAGGAGTCTGTTAAGAACTCAGGATTAAGATCATTCTATATATGGCCATCGATAGACTCAATTAGAATTTCTATACTTAACAGAAATTATTAAAAATCCATATTGTGTACGTGTCCTTGTTCCACATAATCTCATTATGCGAAATACACTCATTCAATATCTCACCACATTAATAGTGCGGATAACACCGTTTCATTCTAAAAGGGAATGACATGTATTAATAATGTTTTAATTAAAGATTTTGAACTTTAATTAAATTCATTATGAACATCATTTTTTATTATTATCCTTAAACATTATCCTCTCGTATATAACACTTAATACAACGTTTAAGGTCACATAAATAATCATGGAATTTTCATTGATATTCATAAATATATGCACATAAAATAATGAATAAACTCCTTCATTAAATAAATAATAAATATCATATTACATCTCATGCTTCTAGGACATCATTCCTAACAATCTCCCACTTGTCCTAAAGTAGGTAGAATATGTCTCAAATCTTAAAACTTTCTAGGTGTCCATAACTGATCTATGCCTGGAACAATAGCAATCACACTTTGCTAGCAACCTTTCGTATCATGACTCCTTCACCTAGTGTGAACACAGACTTGGATGTTGACTCTCAAAATCCATGCTTGACTCATAGTCAAAGTCTATGTATCCAGCAAAAGACAACTCTTTCACTGACTATACTATCTTATAGTTTCTTGTTTTCCTCATACACTTAAGGATACACTACACGGCTACCCAATGATCGAATCTTGAGTTCAATTGATAACGACTGACTACTCCCACTGGATATCAGATATTTGGACTTGTAAAGAATAAGAACATCTTCTTTTCTTTCGTTTGAAACATCTTGGTTTTAATCAAATACATAAGACTTAATAGCCTCATCAAACCTGATGTTCCATGATCTAGAAGTTTGCTTCAATCCATAAATGGATCTCTACAGTTTGTAGACTTTCTACTCTTGGCCTTTCTCCATGTAACCCTCTGGCTAAACGATATAGATGGCTTCCTCAAGTCAGCCATCCAGAAAAGCTGTCTTGACATCCATCTGCCATATCTCATATTTAAAATATGCTGTTATGGCCAAGAGTATCCGGATGGACTTAAGCATGGCCACTAGTGATAGAGTTTACTCGTAGTCAACTCCCTATTTATGGTGTAACCCTTAACCACTAGTCTTGCTTTATAAGTTTCTACGTTTCCATCCGCTCCTCTCTTTCTCTTGACGATCCATTTGCATCTAATGGGTTTTACCCTTTTAGGTAGATCTACAAGTTTCCATATTGAGTTGGAGTATATGGACTCTATCTCGAGTTTCATAGCTACTTGCCACTTTTTCTTATCAAAATCATCCATCACAACCTTAAAGGTCAACGGATCCTCTCTACCGTCATCAGTAATGACGATATGTGCTTTCTCGGTATACTGGTCAGGTAACTTGCTTACCCTCCCACTATGATGAGGTGCCACAGGAGTTTGATTAGGAATCATGGGCTTATCTCTTAGTGTTCCAACAACTCTTGTCGATTGTGGTCCAATCTTATTGGAAAGTAACTTTTCCAGAACTGCTTTGCTTCTAGGCTAGAAAACTATCATATAGTCATGCTCCAGAAATGTGGCATTTGTCGATACAAATTCCCTTTGATTCTTGTGACTGTACAAAATAATCCTTCTCTTGTCCCCATTGCATATCCCACAAATATGCATATTTCTGATCTTGGTTCCAACTTCCTAGTTTATTATTTCATTACATGAGCCGGAGACCCTGCGAATATGTTTCAAAACTGGCTTTTGACCATTCCTTAACTCTAGGGGTGTCTTTGGTATAGACTTAGATGGTACTAGATTCAGAATATACATAGTGGTTCTTAAGGAATAACCCCAGAGTGAAGTAGGAAGTGAAGAATAACTCAACATTTATCTTATCATGTTGAGCAAAGTTTGATTTCTCTTTTCGGCTACACCATTATGCTGTGATGTACCGGGTGCCGTCAATTGGGATACCACACCTTCTTCAATCAAGAAATCTCAAAACTGTTGGTCTAGGTATTTACCCCCTCGATCTAATCGAAGTGTCTTGATTGATTTACCTAATTATTTTTCAAATTCTTCTCGAAACTCTCTAAACTTTCTAAAAGTTTCAGATTTCCGTTGCATTAGGTAAATATAACCATATCTCAAATAGTCATTAATAAAGATGACAAAATATTCATAACCTCCTCTTGTTTGGACGTTTAAGGCTCCACATACACCCGAATGTATCAGCTGAAGAGGTTCTGTGACTCTTTCTCCTTTTGACGTGGAAGGCCTCTTGGTCATTTTGCCTCCCAGACAAGATTCACATATTGGAAGCTTACTAAATTTTAGTTCGCGTAAAGGACCACCTTTACCAGTCTTTCAATCCTGTTTAGTGAAAATGACTTTCCTTTTGTCTTTTACTCAGGCCCTTACAGTATTTAGCCAAGCCTTTTGTTTTATAGATTTCCATATACGGCATTTGATTACTACATTATCTCATAAGCTATCTCCATGCCTTCATACTTCTTGTGAATTAGCACGCACAACCCTAGCTAACAGTTAGCTACTGTGTTTTCCTTTGGGACAGAAGGAAATTCTTTCATTTTGGGACAAACTTATATTAATCACATGAATGTAAGTTGTTTATGTTACTTTACCACTTCAGATAGTTTATCTCTAGTCAGTGTTTCAGTTTTGTGTAGTGAGATTAGAGGATTTGACATATTACTAAAAATAAGTAGAATATTCATCTAATCAATTTATGTGCACGAATATCAAAACATGTAAATTTAGGTACAATTAAATATGATGCATGATGCACATGAAAAATACATAAATCATGTTTTAATTTTAAGTATCAACGATAATCTAATTTACCACAAATAAAGTGTACCTTTGGGTAGTCAAATTATTTACAAATTGAACCGAGACTCCTCTCAGTTAATAAATATAGTCAAAATATCTCATATTTTCATATTTATTAACTACCGTTATTTTGGTCAAAATATAACCAACAAACTTTGATTATATCTTTATGAGTGTAAACCACTATTTCAGATCCCATGGACTTAACTCCGGATTGCTACCTTTGGGTTGTCGATTCGAAAATACATCCTGAAATCCTATCTCTAGGAAGCCAACCTTGTTATTGATCCGACAATAACACTCTCCTTTGGGAGGGTGAATCAATGTCACCGCAAAGCCCCTCTCCAGATCTCACGGTGTTCCGCTAATGGTGGAGACTAGCGGGTCGTATTGTCATACAACCCTCTCCCACTCATTATTTGTAAATATGTATTTTATTTGAAAAACATCTAATGGTTTTTCAATCCCGATAAATAAACAATTTATTTTTCGGATATGTGAAATTCCAAAATTTAACTCTCAAAATTCAATTTCATATGTAACATTATTGTGCAAATTAATTTTGCAACTTAAATCAATTTAATCATATTAAATTGATTTTAGCGCATGGTTCTTATTTTATTTTATCCTTTTAAAACTCTTTTAAATAAATAATAATAAATGCGCGTGTATGCATGACATGTTATAAAACATATGAGTAGGCACACTATATCTATATGGCATGTTATATGCATGGACATATAATACACAATTATCAAAATAAACTATAAATATATGCAATCGGCTATTGAGATGGAATTTGACCGGGTCACATGGAAAATATAATTACAACAAAATTGCACGAATAATAATTACAACCAAATCGAATAAACAAATAATTACAACAATTATCTTCATCCGTTACATCAACGGGTCTTTGATTCTTGAATTTTTTGTTCATAAGCTTCATTCTTCTTCTTCGGGTCGAATTTCACCTTCTTTGGGGCCCGAAACTCTTTCGGGTCCTTCAGCACGTAAAATGAGGGTTTCAGAAACCTTCGGGCCTGTTTAGGGCTCGCTGGCCGCTCCTAACAGCGCTGGGCTTGTGCCTAGACGTGCGCACGGGGCTGGCCGAGTGCTGAGCGCGCGCGTGCTAGTTGGTTGTGCGCTGAGTGCGCGCATGCGGCCTAACCGCGTGCTGTTTAGGCTCGCGCTAGTCTAGGTATATCTGGGGTTGTTTATTGGCAGCTTCAAACTTGATCTTCCGGGCTTCCTTTTGATTCAAAATCAGAGCCCTAATTCTACCCAAGTCCTAGAATTATAATAATTCTAATCCCGAATAAAATTACAAATAATTTTATTTGAATGAAATTAATGCGATCCATGGAACCATATAATTAATGATCAAATCTATCATCCATACATTCATTAACATGTATTAAATATACACATCCATAAATACAAGTGCCTACCTATCTCATACATACATAAGTATATATCACATATTTAATATATTAATTTTGATTATCAAATAATCGGAGCCTAAATTAATATCATATATAGACCGCTCTGATACAATTTGTTGGTTACCGAATTGAATTCGAATGCGGTAGCGTGAGGGTAGCGGATCGTGTATAACAAAATTTTTCACAAAACTTTTAAGATACTCTATAGATTATATTAATTTATGCATGAATAAATTAATCACATTAATTTATTTAATAAGAACTCAATTAGGAATTATACTTGGCAGCCGATTAGGATGATAACTTGAGTTCTTTGACCACGAATAACCCTTGCTCCAAAGCCTTGTGTTTAGAAAACCAATGTCTACCATGTCAATTCCTAGAATCTACGAAGAGGTGTGTGTGGGCAAACCTGAGACAAAACAGGTTAGAGTAAATACTCAAATTTCCACAAACACCAACGCATGCGCGATGTGAAATTTTTGGAGAAATATTTTTGCTTCCCACACTAAGAGAATTTCGGCCATACTAAAAATGACAAGTCAAAAAATTATGTATCACAATTTTCTATCATTCTCTTATTTATAGAGTAGAAGTCAAATATCAAGAAGGAATCCAATCTCTATCTCAAAGATAAAGCTTATTAATTATCTCCAATTTGAATTTGGAATAAAATCTCCTCTTCTCTTTTTATCCATTATGGCCGGCCATAGATAGGTGATTTTATCCTTGTGTAGGTGTCAATATCAAATAGGGAAGGAAGAGAAAATAATCCTTTATCCTGCAGTCCAATTTTGACTCAAATTCAAATTCCAATTTAAGTTAAACTTAAATTAATTTGAATTATAAATTGAACAACTTATCAAATAAGTTTAAATGGATAAAACTAGATGTGTCAAATTCAAATTTAAATAATCACATTATTTAAATAATAATTAATTCTCAATTAATTATTTTTGAGGGTTTAATTTTAGAATTTTGTAATTCTAAAATTCTCATTTTGCCCTTTGTATCTTGTGGAATTACTAAGATGACGTGGGGACAAATGGACTTATAATCTCAAGCTTCAATAAAATTAATAATTAATTAAACACTTATAAAACACATTCATGAATCACACTCTCAAAATTATAGATATAAATTACTTATAAACTGTGAAGTATCCATGCGATATAGTCACTGCATATAGATTAATCCTCCATAAATAATTCATAATTAGAGCTAGGTAAAATCCGTTAACCTCTCTAATTAGATCTTTTTCCTTGAGTATCATTGATTCTCTAATGGACAGTGACTCATAAAATACATTCATGAATCAGAGCTCCTACTGGTCCAAGTACCGAATCAACCCTCTAGAGAATTATTTATCTACTTCTATCTCAAGAAGGAATGTATTCCATCTCGTATAATAACATTCCCGGCTACCTACTTCATCACGTCTCTAAAATACAAGGAATATTATTCAGGATCTTAAAATCCATACTGAGTAAATAAAAAGATACAAATCCATAAATAGGAGTCTGTTAAGAACTCATGATTAAGATCATTCTATATATGACCATCGGTAGACTCAATTAGGATTTCTATACTTCACGAAAATTATTATAAATTCATATTATGTCTATGTCCTTGTTCCACATAATCTCATTATATGAAATACACTCATTCAATATCTCCCCATATTAACAGTGTGGATAACACTGTTCCATTCTAAATGAGAATGGCATGTATTAATAATATTTTGATTAAAGATTCTGAACTTTAATTAAATTCATTATGAACATCATTTTTTATTATTATCCTTAAATAGTATCCTCTCGTATATAACACTTATATACAACGTTTAAGGTCACATAAATAATCATGGAATTTTCATTGATATTCATAAATATATGCAAATAAAATAATGTATAAACTCTTTCATTAAATAAATAATAAATATCCTATTACATCTCATGCTTCTAGGATACTATTCCTAACAGATTTCTAATCAAACTCCTGTGGCACCTCGTTGTAGTAGGAGGGTAAGCAGGTTACCTGACCGGTATATCCGGGAGGCACAGATCGTCACTGTTGATGACGGTAAGGAGGATCTATTGGCCTTTAAGGTTGTGATGGATGATTCTGATAAGGAAAAATGGCAAGCAACTATGAAACTCGAGATGGAGTCCATGTACTCTAACTCAATCAAGCAACTTGTAGATCTACCCGAAAGGGTAAAACCCATTAGATGCATGTGGATCTTCACGAAAAAAGAGGATCAGATGAAAAAGTAGAGACTTATAAAGTATGCCTAGTGGCTAAGGGTTATACCCAGAAAGAGGGAGTTGACTTCGAGGAAACTGTTGGTTTTTGAAACATTTTCGAGTGCGGAAGCGTGGTAGTAGGGATCGTGTATAACAAAAAGTTTCACAAAACCTTTTGAATACACTATAGATTATATTAATTTATGCAATAATAAATTAATCTTATTAATTTATGATAATAAATACCTTGTCAATGATTAGGATGATATCTTGAGGTCTTTGGCCAAGAACGATCCTCGCTCCAAAACTTTCTTAGAATACCAAAGTTTTCCTTGTCTACTCCTTGAAATTCACAAGATGATGAGTGTGGGCTCAAGGTTTAATTATTGGATAACTCACTAATTTAGTATTCTTTCACTATCAACGCATGTATGTGAAAGAATTGGGAAAATTTGAAGAACTTTTATTCTCTTTTGTCGCTCTAAATTTCAGCCACCTTAGGAGATTAAAATCTTGTTCTCCAATTCCTATTGTCTCCAATTTATAGAGCATTAGGAGAACCCTTTTGCTTGTAGATAAAGCAATCAGAAATTGGTAGTTACTATATTTTTAATCTCATTAAAAATACAGTTTCCCTTTCAATTTTGGAAACAATTTTCTTCCCATTTACTATAGGGGACCGGCATGTTGGGAAAGTTGTCCTAGAAGCATGAGATGTAATAGGATATTTATTAATTATTTAATAAAAGAGTTTATTCATCATTTTATGTGCATATATTTATGAATATCAATAAAAATTTCATGATTATTTATGTGACCTTAAACATTGTATATAAGTGTTATATGCGAGAGAATAATAGTTAAGAATAATAATCAAAACGATGTTCATAATGAATTTAATTAAAGTTCAGAATCTTTAATTAAAACATTACTAATACATGTCATTCCCATTTAGAATGAAGCGGTGTTATCCACACTGTTAATATGGCGAGATATTGAATGAGTGTATTACTCATAATGAGATTATGTGAAACAGGGATACAGACACAATATGAATTTAATAAAAGAGTTTATTCATCATTTTATGTGCATATATTTATGAATATCAATAAAAATTTCATGATTATTTATGTGACCTTAAACATTGTATATAAGTGTTATATGCGAGAGAATAATATTTAAGAATAATAATCAAAATGATGTTCATAATAAATTTAATTAAAGTTCAGAATCTTTAATTAAAACATTACTAATACATGTCATTCCCATTTAGAATGAAGCGGTGTTATCCACACTGTTAATATGGTGAGATATTGAATGAGTGTATTACTCATAATGAGATTATGTGAAACAGGGACACAAACACAATATGAATTTCTGATAATTTCCTTTAAGTATGAAAATTCTAATTGAGTCTATCAATGGTCATATGTGGAACGGTCTTAATCCTGAGTTCTTAACATACTCATATTTATGGATTTGTATCTTTTGATTTACTCAGTTTGAATTCTGAAATCCTGAGTCATATTCCTTGTATTTCGGAGACATGATGAAGTAGGTAGCTGACAATATTATTATACTAGATGGAATCCATTCTTTCTTGAGAAACAAGTAGATAAATAATTCCCTTGCAGTGTTGATTCAGTACTTGTATTAGTAAGAGTGCTCTGATTCATGATTGTGTTTTATGAATCACTGTCCATTAGAGAATCAATGGTACTCAAGCATAAAGATGTAATTAGAGAAGTTAATGGATTTCACCTAGCTCTAATCATAAATTATTTATAGAAGATTGATCTATATGTAGTGACGATATCAAATAGACACTTCACAGTTTAGATGTAATTTATTTTTATAATTACAAGAGTGCAATTCCAAGTTTATAGTGGAGTAATTATTGGAATTAATATAATTAATTAATTAATTCAAGTGTTTGATTAATTATTAATTTTATTAGAGCTCAGAATTATAGGTTCATGAGTCCTTGCATCGTCTTTGTATTTCACAAGACACAAAGGGTAAAATGAGAATTTTAGAATTACGGAATTCTAAAATAAAACACTCAAGGATAATTAATTGAGAATTAATTATAAATTAAATAATGTGATTATTTAAATTGAAATTTGAATTTTGGATCACTGATGTGAAGGTTTTCACATAGTGTAAACGCACATCACTATGTGAATCCCTTTGGGATTCAAATTGCTTGCTCTCATAGTTATCCAATTAACATATTTGATAAGTTGTTCAATTTGAAATTCAATTCATTTAAATTTGACTTAAATTGAAATTTTAATTTGAGTCAAAATTGGACTGCAGGATAAAGCATGAGTTTTTCCTCCTCCCCTACCCGTAATTGGTGCCTACCATAGGGATAAAATCCTTTAATGTGGCCGGCCGTACTAGGATAAGGGAAGGGAGATTTTGTTCCAAATTCAAATGAGAGATAATTGATCAGCTTTATCTTGGAGATAAAGATTAGATTCCTTCTAATAGTTTGACTATAACTCTATAAGTAAGAGATTATAGAAAATTGTGATACACAATTTTTCTCTCTCAAAATTCATAGTGGCTGAAATTATTCATCGAGTGGGAAGGAAAAAGTTTTCTCTAAAAATTCAACGTCGTGCATGCGTTGGTATTCGTGAAAATTTGAGTGTTTTATTGCTAATCCTATTTTGTCTCAGGTGGGCCCACACACACGTCTTTGTAGATTCTGAAAATTGATGAGGAAGGCTCAGGTTTCTAAATGAGCATTGGAGCAAGGAGCTTCCAAGGTCAAAGAAATCAAGCTATCATCCTAATCGGTTGCTAAGTATAATTCATAATCCGGTTCTTGGTAAATAAATTAATATGATTAATTATTCATGCATAAATTAATATAATCTATAGAATTAGAGTATCTCAAAGGTTTTATGAAATTTTTTATTATACACGATCTGCTACTCATACACATCCACATCCGAAATCATTTTAGAAATGAACAATTAGTATCAGAGCGGTCTATACTGATATTAATTTATGCTCCGATTATGTGATAATCAATATTGTATTAAATATGTGATATTTAATTTGTATGTATGTGATGGATAGACACTTGCATTTATTTATGGATGTTTATATTTATTCATGTTGATGAATGTATGGATGATGGATTTGGTCGTTAATTATATGGTTCCATGTATCGGTTAAATTCGTTCTTTCAATTATTTGTAATTTTATTCGGGAATTAGAATTATTGTAATTCTAAGATTTGGGTAGATTAGGGCGAGAAATCACAAGTACAAGAAGCTCAAAAAAATTTGAAAGTGATGCCCCACCCACAGCCCAGCCACACCCCACAATGGCTTCACCCCGCCTACCCGCACACCTAGGCACGCCCAACGCATGCAGGTGCGCGGCAATCAGACGCCAGGTGAGCCCAAATGGTTTCTAAAACCTTCATTTTGCGTGTCGAAGGACCTGGAAGTGTTATGGACCCTGAAGAATGTGAAATCCAACCCGAAGATGAAGAACGAAGCCAATGAACAAAGAATTCAAGAATCAAAGACCTCTTGATGTAACGGAGGAAAATAATTATTGTAATTATTTATTTGATTTGGCTATAATTATTATTCATTCAATATGGTTATAATTTATATTTTTCATGGAACCCGGTTAAATTCATCTCAATAGCCGATTGCTTATTTTATACTTATATTTATTGGATGATTGTATAATATCTGTTCATGCATATAACATGTCATATAGATATAGTCTGCCTAGTCATATATTTTTATAACATGACATATGTACACGCGCATTTATTATTGTTTACTTTATTTATTTAAATGAGTTTTAAAAAGATAAAATAAAATAAGAACCATGCGCTAAAATCCATTTAATATGATTAAATTGATTTAAGTTGCAAAATTAATTTGCAAAGTAATGTTATATGTGAAATTGAATTTAAGAGTTAAATTTTAAAATTTCACATATCTAAAAAATAAAATGTTTATTTATCGGGATTTGAAAACCATGAGATGTTTTCAAATAAAATGCATATTTCAAAATAGTAAGTGGGAGAAGGTTGTATGACAATACGACCTACTGGTCTCCATCATTAGTTCAACACTGTGAGATTCGAAAGGGGCTTCGTGGCGGCACCGATTTCACACTCCCTACGGAAAGTATTCTTTCGGGTCAATAACAAGGTTGACTTCCTAGTGATAGGATTCAAAGATGTATTTCTGGTTTGACCTACCCTACAGTGGCACTCCGGAGTAAAGTCTGTAGAATCCAAAATGATCGGCTACACTCATGAAAATATAATCAATTTTGTTGATTATATTTTGACCAAAATAACAGGAGTTGTTAAATATGAAAATATGAGATACTTTGATTATATTTATTAATTGAGAAGGTCTCAGTTCAATTTGTGAACTTTTTGACCTACCCTACGGTGGCACTATGTTCATGGTAAATTGGATTATCGTTGGCACCTAAAATTAAAACATGATTTATGCATTTTTCATGTGCATCATGCATCATATTCAATTGTACCAAAATTCACATGCACATAAATTGATTAGATGAATATTCTATTTTCTAGCAATATGTCGAATCCTATAATTACACTACTTGAGGTTGAAAAACTAGACAGTGATAATTATACCAAGTGGAAAAGTAACATGAACATACTATTAGTATGCGATGACTATAAATTTGTCCTTGTAGAGGAATGTCATTTAGAACCCGCTGTTAACGCATCTAGAACCGTCCGGGAGCCTTATGATTGTTAGATCAAGACCAACAACAAAGCAAAGTGCTACATGTTGGCTAGCTTGAGCGATGTGCTTCGCAAGAAGCATGAGGGGATGAAGACTGCTTATGAGATAATGGAGTCTCTAGAAGCCATGTTCGACGTCTTTTAGAGAAGGCTCGTTTAGATGCTGTTAGGACTTTCAAGAATGACAAGATGAAGAATGACAGTTCGGTCAAGGCACATGTTTTGAACATGATTGAGCACCTCCATGAGGCTGAAGTCAATGGTACCAGGATCGATGAAGCCACCTAAGTTGGCATCATCTTGGAAAGCCAGTCCCCTACCTTTCAAGAGTTCAAGAACAACTATGTTATGACCAAAAGGAAGTCCAACCTTACTGAACTCTTAAATGACCTGCAAAACTTTGAGTCCACTAATAAATAGAAATGAGGAGAAGCAAATGTTGTTGTTGCGGGCGGATCTAGTAAAAATAAAAGGAAGAACCAGAACCAAGGAAAAGGAAAGAAAGGGAAGAACAAGAAGGCCAAAAGCAAGAGCTATGACCATAAACCCAAAGGAAAGTGTTTCCATTGTATTGGTGATGGGCACTGGAAGAGAAATTGCAAGAAGAATCTCGAGCAGCTGAAGAAGAAAAAGAAACAAGGCAAATTAGATTTGCTAGTTCTTGAAACATGTTTAGTAGAGGGTGATACCTCAGCCTGGATAATTGATTCAAAAGCAACTAATCATGTTTATTTTTCTTTGCAGAGTCTTAGTTCTTACACTAAGCTAGCTAACGGGGACTACACGATGAAAGTGGGCAATGACGTAAGAGTTTTGGCCAAAGCAGTGGGAGAAGTTAGACTTCATTTTAGGAAAAATAAATTTTTAGTTCTGAACAATGTTTATTTTATTCCAAACATTCGTAGAAATTTGATTTCTGTAGATAAGCTTTTCGAACAATTACTTAAAGACTATTTTGGTAATGAATTTGTTCATATGTCTCGATATGGTTTTAATATTTGTTCTGGACGTCTGGATGATGGTTTATATTGTATAAAATAAATATCTAACTCACTGCTTAATACTAAATTGTTCAAAGCTGCTGACCCTAAAAATAAGAAGCAAAAGATCTCTCACAGTAATAACACATATCTGTGGCATCTTAGACTTGGTCATATTAACCTAAACTGGATTGAAAGACTAGAAAGGATGGTCCTTTACGCGAACTAAAAGTTGGTGAGCTTTCGGTTTGTGAATCTCATCTGGAAGGTAAAATGACCAAGAGCCTTTCACGGATAAAGAAGAAAGGGCTATAGTACCTCTTCAGTTGATACATTCGGATGTATGTAGACCATTAAACGTCCAAGCAAGAGGAGGTTACGAACACTTCATAACTTTTATTGGCAGCTATTCGAGATATGGTTATGTTTACCTAATTCAATGGAAATCTGAAACATTTGGAAAGTTTAGAGAATTTTGGGCAGAAGTTGAAAAATAATTAGGTAAACCAATCAAGACACTTCGATCGGATCAAGGGGGTGAATATTTGGACCAAGAGTTCTGTGATTACTTAATTGAAGAATGTGTATTGTTACAATTGACAGCCCTTGGCACACCACAGCAGAATGGTATTGCTGAAAGGAGAAATCAAATCTTGCTCGACATGATAAGATCAATGTTTAGTTATTCTTCACTGCCTACTTCATTCTGGGGTTACGCCCTAAGGACTGCCATGTATATATTGAACTTGGTACAATCTAACTCTGTACCTAAAACACCCCTAGAGTTGTGGAATAGTCAAAACCTAGTTTGAGACACATTTGCATATGGGAGTGTCCAACACACGTGCTAAGGCAAAAGGCCAGGAAGTTAGAACCAAGGTCAGAGGTATGCATCTTCATGGGATACCCATAAGTGATAAAAGGAGGACTATTTTATAGTCAGGGAGATCGAAAGATGTTTGTATTGATAAAAGCCACATTTCTAGAGCGTGACTATATGATAGATTTCAAGCCCAGAAGCAAAGTAGTTCTGGAAGAGTTACTTTCTGATAAGATTTGACCACAACCGGCAAGTGTTATCAGATCACAAAGATATGAGACCATAGTTCCTGATCAGACTCCTATGTCACCTTGTCGTAGTGGGAGGGTAAGCAGGTTACCCAAACGGTATACCAGGGAAGCACATATCGTCACTGGTGATGACGGTAAGGAGGATCCGTCAACCTTTAAGGCTGTGATGGATGATTCTAATAAAGAAAAATGGCAAGCAGCTACAAAACTCGAGATGGAGTCTATGTACTCTAACTCTGTCTTGCAACTTGTAGATCTACCCAAAGGGGTGAAACCCATTGGATGCAAGGGGATCTTTAAGAGAAAGAGAGGAGCGGTTGGAAAAGTAGAGACTTATAAAGCAAGGCTAGTGGCTAAGGGTTATACGCAAAAAAGGGAGTTAACTATGGGGAAACTTTCTCACCGGTATCCATGCTTAAGCCAATCCGGATACTCCTGGGCATAGTAGCATATTTTGACTATGAGATATGACAGGTGGATGTCAAGACAGCTTTTCTAAATGGCTATCTTAAAGAAACCATTTATATGCATCAACCAAAGGGTTACATAGAGGGAGGCCAGGAGTAGAAAGTCTGCAAGCTGTAGAGATCCATTTATGGATTGAAGCAGGCTTTTAGATCATAGAACATCAAGTTTAATGAGGCTATTAAGTCTCATGGATTTGATCAAAACGTTGATGAACCATTTGTCTACAAGTACAAGAAAGAAGAGAAAGTGGTCCCCTTAGTTCTTTACATCCATGACATTCTACTCATTGGAAATGATGTGGAATTGATGACAGATGTAAAGAAATAGTTAGCCAACCAATTCTAAATGAAAGATTTGGAAGAGACAAACTATGTTCTTGGGATTAGATTATTTGAGATTGCAAGAAAAATCTGTTGGCGTTATCACATGCATCGTATATAGACAAAGTGTTGTCTAGGTTCTCAATGCAGAACTCCAAGAAAGGGAATTTGCCTTCTAGGCATGGTATTCATCTTTCTAAGGAGTAATGTCTAAAGACTCCACAATAGGAAGAACATATAAGATGGTATCCCTATGCATTTGCCGCGGGAAACCTCATGTATGCCACAATGTGTACGAGGCCAGATATCTGCTTCGCTGTCAGAGTAGTTAGCCGTTATCAATCCAACTCTGGATTAAATCATTGTGTTGCAGTAAAGTGTATTCTCAAGTATCTTAGGAGAATGAGAAATTATATGTTAGTATATTCTAGAAAAGATTTGTCTCTCATTATACATAGATTCTGATTTCCAATCAAATAGAGATAGTTGATGGTCGACATTTGCATCTGTGTTTACTCTTAATGGAGGAGCCGCGGTATGGAGAAGTGTAAAGCAAAAGTGTGTTGTTGACTCTACCATGAAAGCTGAGTATGTTGCAGCTTATGAAGCCGCAAAGGAAGCTACATGGCGCCGAAAGTTCTTAACTAATCTGGAAGTTGTTCCAAACATGGATCAACCAATTAAGCTTTATAGTGACAATAGTGGAGCGGTGGCTAATTCAAAAGAACCTAGAAGCCATAAGAGTGCTAAACATATAGAAAGGAAATATCACCTAATTAGAGACATTGTAGAGAGAGGCGATGTAAAGATTTTAAAGATCGCGTCGGAGAATAACCTTACTGACCTGTTTATGAAGACATTGCCACTGAATGTATTTGATCTATACTTAGAAGGATTTGGGATTAGAGACATGTCACACCTGCTTTAGGACAAATAGGAGAATGTTGGGAAAGGTGTCCTAAAAGCATGAGATGTAATAATATATTTATTAATTATTTAATAAAAGAGTTTATTCATCATTTTATGTGCATATATTTATGAATATTTTATGAATATCAATGAAAATTTCATGATTATTTATGTGACCTTAAACATTGTATATACGTGTTATATGCGAGAGGATCATGTTTAAGGATAATAATCAAAACGATGTGCGTAATAAATTTAATTAAAGTTTGGAACCTTCAATTAAAACATTACTAAGACATGTCATTCCTATTTAGAACGGTGTTATCTGCACTGTTAATATGGCGAGATATTTAACGAGTGTATTATGTATAATGAGATTAAGTATAGAAATTCTAATTGAGTATATCGATGAGCATATATGAAACGATCTTAATTATGAGTTCTTAGCAGACTCCTATTTATGGATTGTGTCTTTTGATTTACTCGGTATGGATTCCGAGATCCTGAGTCCTATTCCTTGTATTTTGGAGACATGATGAAGTAGGTAGCCGGGAATTTTATTATACGAGATGGAATCCATTCCTTCTTGAGAAAGAAGTAGATAAATAACTCCCTTGCAGTGTTGATTTGGTACTTGGATTAGTAAGATCGCTCTGATTCATGAATGTGTTTTATGAATCATTGTCCATAAGAGAATCAATGGTACTCAAGGATAAAAATATTGTTGGTTTTTGAAACGTTTTCAAGTGCGGAAGCATGGTAGTGCGGATCGTGTATAATAAAAAATGTTCACAAAACCTTTTGAATATGCTATAAATTACATTAATTTATGTCAAAATAAATTAATCTCATTAATATGTAAAGAAAAATACCTTGCTAACGATTAGGATGATAACTTGTGTTCTTTGGTGAACGAACGTTCCTCACTCCAAAAGCTTTCTTAGAACACCTAAGCCTTCCTCATCTACTCCTTGATTTCACAAGACGATGAGTGTGGGCTCAAGGTATAAACTATCGGAACGATCACTCGCTAATTTTGTTATTCTTTCACTATCAACGCATGTATGCGAAAGAATTGGAAAAATTGACAGAACTTTTCTTCTCTTTTTCTCTGTTAGGGAATTCAGCCAACCTAGGGAAATTTGGAGGAAAATCAATCAATCTTTTCCAATTCCTATTGTCTTCTATTTATAGACAACTAGGAGAAGCCCTTATTTGTAGACAAAGAAAATTAGAAATTGGTAACTATTATATTTTTAATCTCATTAAAAATACAGTTTTCCTTTTTCTTTTGGAAACAAACTTTGCTTCCCTTTTCTTATTATGTGGCCAACCATCTCTTAGGAAAGAAGGAGAAAATTCCTTCCAAATACATCAAAGATATTTAGAAAAATAGTTCAGGAAGTGTGTCTCCACACACTGCTGGGGTGAAAATATGAATACTGAAAATGTTTAAATCCCTTCGATATATTTAAACTTAAATATCTGAAACATTTAATGAACATAATTAATCAAGTAGGCACACTAATAAATCACAATTAGCATAACTAACCCTATTTAATTCCTCGAGGTGTTACAACACAGTCCATTAGAGAATCAATGGTACTCTAGGATAAAGATGTAATTAGAGAGGTTAACGGATTTCACCTAGCTCTAATTATGAATTATTTATGGAGGATTGATCTATATGCAATGACAACATCACATGGACACTTCATGGTTTAGAAGTAATTTATATCTATAATTATGAGAGTGCAATTCCAAGTTTATAGTGTAGTAACTATTGGAATTAATAAGATTGATTAATTAATTAATTAAAGTGTTAAATTAATTATTAATTTTATTGGAGCTCGAAATTATAGGTCCATGAGATCCCGCGTCGTCCTTGTAATTCTACAAAAGGGCAAAACAAAAATTTTAGAATTACGAAATTCTAAAATTAAACACTCAAGGATAATTAATTGATAATTAATTATTATCTAAATAATGTGATTAAATTTTAGATCACTTATGTGAAGGTGTTCACATAGTGTGAACGCAAGACACAGTGTGAACACATATAGAATTATCTATTTAAACTTATTTGATAAGTTGTTCAATTTAGAATTCAAATTACTTTAAGTTTGACTTAAATTAGATTTTGAATTTGAATTAAAATTGGACTGCGGGATAAATGATGATTTTCTCTTCCTTCCCTATCTGGTGTTGGAGCCTACCATAGGGATAAGATCCTTTATCTTGGCCGACCACAATGGATGGATAAGGATGAGAGATTTTGTTTCAAAATTAAATTTAAAGTGGGAGAAAATAGATCAGCTGTATCTTACAGATAAAGGCAAGACTCCTTCTAGGAGTCTTACTACTAATCTATAAATAAAGAGAAAGTAGAAAATTGTGCAATTTTTTGCTTTTATTTTTATATAGTGGCCGGATTTTTTAGAAGTGTTATGAGAGAAAACATTTTCTCCAAAAATTCCACATCGTGCATGCGTTGGTGTTCGTGGAAATTCTTGAGTGATTTTTGTTAACGCATTTTGTTTTAGGTGTGCCAACACACACGTCTTCATAGATTCAAGAAATTGACGAGGAAGGCTCAGGTTTTCTAAACAAAGCATTAGATCGACGATTGTTCGAAGTCAAAGAACTCACGTTATCATCCTAATCGGTCACTAGGTATAATTCCTATTCTGGTTCTTGGAAATTAAATTAATATGATTAATTTATGCGTGGATAAATTAAAATAATCTATAGAGTATTTCAAAGGTTTTGTGAAAATTTTTGTTATACACGATCTACTACTCACACGCTTCTGCATCCGAATTCAATTCAGAAACTAACAAGTATTGTTTTTGATATATCCTTTCTCTGCTAACTCACCAAGTTGCTTATTTAATTCCTTCATCTCGGCAGGCACCATTCAGTAAGGAGCGATAGAAATCGGAGCCGTGCCTGGAAGTAAATCGATGCATAATTCTATTTCACTGCTTGGCGGTAAACTAGGCAATTCTTCAGGAAATACGTCTAGGTATTCATCAACTAAGGGAATTCTGGTATTTCCTCCCGTTACACAGGGTTCACCTTCTAAAGCGAAAAGGAAGGAGAAGCAAGCTAGGTTTCATCATCCTCCAATACTGTGTTTCCACAACCTCTCTTCCAAATTTGGGTTTACGCCTCCTTGATAAGTGACTAGCGCTCCATAACTAGTAATGAGGGTCACTCTCCTACGGTGGCAATCAACAACAGTATCGTACTTTGACAACCAGTCCATTCCGAACACCTCATTAAATAAACTCATGGGCAAAATGATCAAGTTCGCTTTTAATCACTTATGCCTAATCGTGATTTCACATGACTTACATATATTAGACACTTCCACACACCTCAGTGGTGAGTTTAAAAACATCAAAATTTCTAGGTTCTTGGGTTTTAGGCCCAAAGTTTTCACAAAAGATTTGGATATGAGGGAATGCGTAGCACCCGCATCAAACAAGACTCAGGCTAAAGAGTGTGAGATGAGAATCATACGCTCGACAATTGCATTCCCCGCTTATGCTCCAGAGCTACATCCTGTCATGGCATAAGCTTGACCTTGTGCCCTTCCTTTTCCCATTTCATTATTGTTAGCCTCAGATTCCCTGTCCTGTAGTGTTGGGTCGGAGGAGATTGTACTATTCTTGAAGCTTGAGGTCAAAACTATGAGTAATTCGGTGGACGATAGGTCAATGCTGGAGGAAATGTCATCGGAGCTGGCAACTGTGGTTGGAAAGATGGCACAAATTGTTGAGGATGGTCCTACCCATAAGTGATGTCCCTCTGAGTCTGTTGGGATGATGGTTGGTTCCTGTTGGGGCAAATCCTCCTTATTTGTCTGAGTTGTCCACAGTGATGACATTTGAACCTATAGGGTCCACTCCCACCACTTCCTAAAGAACCACTACTCCCACTGGACGGATCCCCACTAGTTTGCCCTTGACTTCGGTTCTTCCTACTATTCTGCTGAGGTCCTCCTGATGCCTTGTTCATGGCTTCTCTACTTTAAAGAGAGGCCACATTATCTTGCTCAATAGTTATCACTGTGACCACCAAGTCTCGGTAAATGCGAAGCCTTAGAGCTACCAATGATCTCTAGATCGTACTTTTGAGACCTCTTTCAAACTTAAGACACTTCATGTGTTCTGATTCAACCAAGGAAGGGGCAAATCGGGATAGGTCATTGAACCTAACTTTATACTCCCTTATTGTCATGTCCCCTTGTTGTAGCCCTATGAACTCTATTACCTTCTCATCATGGTAGCTTTAGGGAAAGTATAGTTCATTGAAAAGTTTCTCGAACTGTTCCCGGGTCATAGTCCCCACATCATGCATTCTCCGGACCCGTTTCCACCAAGTATTGGCTTGACCTGTAAACTTATAAGCTACAAACTCCACTCGATACTCTTTAGGTACTCCCATGGTGTTCAGGTGTTTCGAGATGGATTCGAACTAGTACTCCACTTCTTGGGGTCCACCCCCACTATGGAACGTGGGGATTGATCCACGTCTGAACTCACAGAACTACCCTTGCTTCCTGTCCTCAGTCGGATGATCATTCTGGGCACGGGTAGCCATCCCTTGAAAAGCAGCATACATGGCTTCCATAAACTCCTCATTCAGTACGGTCGACAGATTAACGTTTCTACAGCTCGACGGCATCCCCTCAACTGAAAAGAAACTAGACTGTTTTAGTGGTTTCCTGATGTCATTCATGTATGCACAATCCCAAGGTTCTTAAAAACCAAAGGATCTGATACCAGGTCTTATCACCCCCCTAAACATAGGTTAGTGACGTGGAGGCTTGTTTAAAAATAAAAATATGGATTAAGAAAGTGGTTAAACATATAATAATGTTAAAATCATTTTCAAGAAAAGAGTGAGACAAACTTTACAAAACCACGGTCACAATCAAATCAATTTCAAAAGTCAGCCCCTGGCATCCACAGGGTTTCCACATTGTGCATTCATAAACAATACAGATAAGTAAAACTTTTACATCAACCACAGTCTAGTAGAATTTAAGGTTTATAATCCATAATTTATACATGCCTTAAGAATATACGGCAAGGAAGGAAATAAATCATTGCCTCTTCACGTATTACTCACCTCACCGATAGTCACCGTCTACTCGGCACTACTCCTAGCGTCGCCTGGGAGGGGTTTAAATACATTGGGACATATAAACAGTGAGCGAAAGGGCTAGTAGGATATGATTTTATAAAAAAAATAAATCAATAAATGGAAGTACATTGTTTGAACATATCATTTGAATATGAACATCCTTTTTAATAAAGAGGAAATAAGCGTAAATCTCAAAATTCCATATTACAGTAAGTGAGTCACAAGATTATGATGAATCACTTACCTTATTCACAAACCATGATATCACGACCGTAGTGGCCCGTACGGGTTTCGAGACCTACCTTTAAGGATATGATCTCCATACCCCGATCTCTAGGCCATCAGTGTGTTACCGTTTCTTAAAATATTTCATTTTAAGAAAATATTGCTCAAAACTCTCCTTTAAATCTCAATGATGTCAAATACATTCTTATCTTTAAAACATTTTCATAAGCCAAAATCATTTAAAACAGGCTAGCAAGGATGTGGACAAGAACATCCTACCTCTCGGATACCAATCCGACGGCTAGCTTCTTGTCATCCTTGCCCCACTTGTCTTGAAGTTCAATATTCGATCTCGTCACTAGCTTTGTCATCAAAACAATGGTTTAGAGTTTAAACCTTTCCTCTAAAACAATCTAGCTTAATTATGTAAAATTGTATCATACTAGTGTGCCTTGACTCAAAATCAAAGTTCATAAACAATTTCTTAACCCAAGTTATGATTCTTTGAGAATTTGGAATCCAAACAAGAGAATTGGAATGGAATAAGGATTAATGTGGCTAATCCACTCACTTTGAGTTCTCAAATGAAGTTGATTTGGTTGGTTTTGGAACATTCTGAGGCAGGGGAAGTGCACACTGGTGGACCGGTGGCAGAGAAGTTCAACTCCACCAGTCGGCCAGTGGAGTGGAGACCGGATGACTACCCCAGTTTACCGGTGGGAAGTAGGCCAACCAAGAAAAATGGCCGATCTGTGAAGAATAAGGCCAAATCGGGCATTTTCGGGTACAATTTTGAGATAATTTCTTGGGGATTCATCAAAACTAGGTTCCAATCATCAAATAAGGTTCCAAGAATAAAAAATCCCCAAATTCTAATATGGTTTCAACTAACCCATCCAAAATCAAACTTAAATCAAAATTTCATCAAAATCCAAACCAAAAACCAGATTACCAAGGAAAAATCTGAGATCAAGAATGATGTTTTAAAGTATTTACCTTGATCTTTACTTTGATGTTGAAAACTTCTTAGAAATCTCCTTTTTTGTTCATGTCCGGTTCAAAAGCACCCTTTTGAGAGAGTGAAACTTTGAGAGGAAAAGGAAAGAGAATGAGAGGGACGGTGAGGGAGACAGAGCAGGGGAGAGATCAAGAGAGACAGAGCTAAGAAAGAGAGAGAGATCTGAGAAAGAGAGGTATAGAGAGTGACGAGAGAAAAGAGAGAAAACGAGAGAAGGAAGAAAGAAAGGAAAATATAAAGAAAAGAAAAGATAATATTAAAAGATAGTTAAAAGAAAAGGATGGAAATATGTTTTTCCATATACTTCCGGGGTAGAATTATAAATACTGATAATAATTTAAAATTTCTTGATTAATTTAGAAAATTAAATTAAGCACACTAATAAATCACAGTTAGCATAATTAAACCTATTTAATTCTTCATGTTGTGATAGCCTACCACAGGGAGGATTTCTCCCTATGGTGGCCGGCCATTAAAAGATAAGGGAAGGGAGAATTTTGTTTAAAATTCAAACGTGGGATAATTGATAAGCTTTATCTTGGAGAAAAAGATTAGACTCCTTCTGAGAGTCTGACTACTACTCTATAAATAAGAGATTGTAGAAAATTGTGAGACACAATTTTTCTCTCTCAAAAAATAGTGGCCGAATATTCATAGAGTGGGAAGGAAAAATTTTCTTCAAAAAATTTCACGTCGTGCATGTGTTGGTGTTCGTGAAAAATTTGAGTGTTTTATTGCTAATCCTATTTTGTCTCAGGTGTGCTCACAAATACGTGCTCGTGGATTCTAGGAATTGACAAGGAAGATTCAGGTGTTCTAAACTAGCATTGGAGCAAGGAACGTTCGTGGTCAAAGAACAAAAGATATCATTCTAATCGGCTGCTAGGTATAATTCCTAATCCGGTTCTTGGTAATGAAATTAATATGATTAATTTATTCGTGCATAAATAATATAATCTATAGAGTATCTCAAAGGTTTTATGAAAATTTTTGTTATACACGATCCGCTATTCTCACGCTTCCGCATCCGAAATCGTTTCGGAAACCAACACGGGTCCCTTTGCTAGCACATATAATTTTCTGTAAGGATACGATGTATATCTTACATATTAATAACTTGTGTTCTTTCCATAATAAGGTTAAAAGTTAATTAAGAGATTGGTTGATTAAGTCATGAGTAATTTATTTGGTGAATTAATTAATAAATTAATTCGAGGTAAATTATTGAATTATTGTTTTGGGTGTTATTTTATATGTGAAGACTATTATATGACTGTTTTGATCATGTAACTTCGCTATTGGGTTGCTTGAATAAAAAATGAGGCCCTGTGTAAGTTTTTCATATTGAAAAGTCCAAGAAACAAGTTTCCCGTAATGGTACTGGTCAACCGGTGGGTAGTCCAGTCAATATACACCGGGCGACTGGTATGTGATGCGCAGTCGACCGGTGGATTATAACTACTCTGCCACCGGTCGACCAGTGCCTATGCGTAGCGAGGGCTGACGTGGCAAAACTGACTCTATACGTGAGATAAGCTTTGGGAAACCTAATTGTTGCGGGAATATGACTTCCTAAACACTATAAATAGCCCGGTAAGTCACATTATTATATAGCTCACTTGAGAGACTTTTTAGGGGCTATTGGTAAAATATTCCTGAGAGGAAAAATTGTTCAATTCTTAAGAACGATTTTTCTTTTAGCTTTCTTGTGGTTGGAAGGAGTTCAAGAATATCATGGGGAGATTGAACAACGTGTGCCCACTCACACTCTGATAGCAGAAATGAGAATAGCAAAGAAGACTAGTTGGTTGAGGCTCTTCCGGTTGCGATTTGGAACGCTTTGATCTATTAGACATGTTGTTTCCATAATCTCTAAAGGTATGTTTTAGATATTTTGTATTTATATTATATAACATCATGAACATGTTCTTGTTTGGCTTTGGCATTGATTTAAATTGTTTAAAAATTCCAATGCACACTCGATGCCCTTTTTTTATTATTTTCCAACATAAGATCATTTTATATATGACCATTAGTAGACTTCATTAGAATTTCTATACTTAACAGAAATTATCATAAATTCATATTGTGTATGTGTTCCTGTTCCATATAATCTCATTATGTGTAATACACTCATTCAGTATCATGCCATATTAACAGTGCGGATAACACCGTTCTTTTCTAAATGAGAATGACATGTATTAGTAATGTTTTAATTAAGGATTCTGAACTTTAATTAAATTCATTACGAACATCATTTTGATTATTATTCTTAAATATTATCTTCTCGCATATAATACTTATATACAATATTTAAGTCACATAAATAATCATGAAATTTTCACTGATATTAAAAAATATTCATTAATATGTGCACATAAAATAATGAATAAACTCTTTTATTACAAATAATAAATATCTTATTACATCTCATGCTTCTAGGATACTATTCACAATAGTGACAAAAATGAAATAGTTACTTTAATGATGGCATTTTTAGTTTTGTCTCTAAATAATAGGTTTTCATAAAATCATAGCAAACTATGTATTTTTCTCTAAGAGGACGCATATTCGATAAACAACGTGATTTCAATCAAATGACTCAGGCCATGTAATTCGTTTTGTTGGTTCGAATTCTAACTCAAGTTTTTACTATTGTGTTTTTTCTCACGAGAAATTCAAAGTTAATTTTTGGTATTATAATATTTTTTTTCATATAAATTCACTTTTTAACTCAAATTAACCAAACAAATGAGGCCTTAGTTTAGACGACAAAAAGGAAAAACACAATGTGGTAGAGATGATGAAAAAGATAAACTACGTGTCATTTGTTTAACCAATTTCATTCTGTTTTAATGATGAAAAAAACCAGCGACATTTGGTTGCGACGAGCAGTGTACTTTTTATTTTCACTATTGGTTTTTGAAAGAAAAAAAAGGAAAGAACAAAATATTTTTGTTTTGATTTCAACTTATATTCGTTCCATCTTGCATAAGGGAATGATGAGTCCTTTAAAATCTATCATTTTGGAATGATCCAAACCAAAAACGACATTTCACTTATTGGCTTTAATTAATCACCAAAAGCTTTTACAAGTACGTGGAACCAACAACATCATGATTTCGTCAACGCAAATTAATGAAGAATATTCTTAAACAACAAAAAACATATTGCTTCGTGTATTGAAAATGGCACCAAGTTCTTAAAAAACAAAAACAAAAACAAAAAAAACACAAAAAAAACACAAAAACAAAAACAAAAAACCAAAAAAAAAAAAAACACACACACACACACACAAAATTACATCAAAACATAAATGTAAATTAAAAGTCAGCTAACGGTGGATGTAATCTCATTGATACGTCACACATTGCTTAATTTTAGCGGATGTAATCCCTCAATATTTGTGTTTTATGGAAGCATTTCATTCATATATATTCACCTTCCCTGATTTGGTGCCCTTTCCTAACAATTTCTTGCACTAATTTGAGGACCAGAAGCGCCTATACATAAGATAGTTTTGCTCATATTCTCGCCTCAAACCACACACACCAACCAGTAGTACTCCAAAACCTAGTTTTAACAATCATGAATATTCAGTCTGGAAAACAAACCTTTCCTTACTTTTCGTTACTTCTCATGATATCCTCGATTGAGGCATCTACTGTTGATGATCGTGTCCAGACAAATAATAATGGAAGTGAGCCAGATAACATATTTGAGCCGCCGCGGACGACCGTCAGAATTTACAACAACCTCGAAGATGGGACGCAACTATCAGTTCACTGCAAGTCCAAGGACGACGATCTAGGGCCCCATAATCTGGCCAACAGCCAATCCTACGACTGGAAATTCCGAGTAAATTACATGGGTACTACTTTGTTCTTTTGTGGCCTTACTTCCCTCGAGGCAACGGGGACGTTCACTATCTTTGACGCGGAAAGGGACGAGGCCAGATGTCAAACGAATTGCAATTGGAGAGTCAAGAGAGATGGCGTCCACGGCTACACGGAGGCAAAGGGGATTGAAGATATTTTTTTCCCTTGGCCAAAATTTTCACTAAAATAGTTGGAAATTGGATGAGTTTAAAACTAGTACGTGTGGAAATTAAATAAATAACTATATATGAAAGTTCATCTATATATCCAGCTATTATACATAGAGAAATTGGTAACTATACAATTCCAAATTTCCAAGATTAGATGGGAATGAAGCTTCGCCTATATCACTTCTTTATCCGAGTTCAGTCTTGTATTTAGAATTTTTAATAATTCAAGTGGGTTAATCTTACTATGTAGATTTCTTAATTTTCGTTCAGGCTCTACTCTATCCCTCTATTGGATTGTTTTATTTTATTTAGTTTATGTTGCTGCTTTGAAACATTTAATTTGCAGTTTATCTAATAAGAATAACTATATTCTGAGGAATTATGTTGAAAACAAAAAAAAAGTCCCTCAATCATATACATGCATGGACGTCATGTACCTTCCTTTTATGAGATATTACGGACTTTCAGAAAAAAAAAATTCAACCGAAGGTTTCACTAATTTAAATTCTTCTCTTTCAAAAAGCCTCTCGGATTTCCATTTTCACTACAACAATTAAGCCCATTTGCGACAACATTTTTCGTCGCAAATAATACTCTATTTGCGACGACATGTCGTCGCAAATACCTACCGTTAAATAAAATAACCATGTCGTCGCTAATAACTTCAATGTCGTCGCAAATAATGTTGGCGCACAAATTTCAATGGCGCGGATTTTTGGCGCCAAGGTAATTCTTTTTTTGCGACGACAAGTCGTCACTATTTGCAACGACATTTATCATCGTAAATAGTTTTACCCTATTTGCGACGACATTATTTTACTGTCATCGCAAATAATCTGATTTGACGATAAAGTAGGCGCGGGAAAAAATCATTAGTTGCAACGACTTTAAAATATTTGCGGCGAGAAAATATCGTCGCAAATATTTTTAGTATTTGTGACGACATTTATATTAATTTGCGACGACAATGTCGTCGAAAATATTTTAGTATTAGCGATGACATTTTAAATTTATTTGCGACGAATATGTCGTCACAAATAACTCTAACCTAATATACCCATATTCTTCTTCTTCATTTTCTCCTGACGCTCTCTCTCTCTCTCTCCTGCAAATCTCTCTCTCTCTCTCTCCTGCAATATCTCTCTCTCTGCCTCCTCTTACCGTCGCCGCCCCCGCCGCCGGCCCCTCCTTCTCTCTCTTCCCTTCTCTCTCCCCTCTCTCCCCTTGTCTCTCTTCCGTTCTTTCTCTCTCTTCCCTTCTCCCTCTCTCTCTTCTTTCCCTTTCCTGCCGCTGCCGCCGCACTGCCGTCCTGCTCCCGCCACCCCGGTCCCGCCGCCCCAGTCCCGCTGCGCTACCCCCCGCCAGGATTGCATAGAGGTGAGTTTTTTTTTTTCTTAAAACAATTCTGGTGACGAATTGCATTCATAATAACAAGTTATTAGAACTAGATTATACTTATAACTTAGAATCATTTCCTAAGCATTATACTTAGAACTAGATTATACTTAGAACTAGATTCGAGCATGAAGAGCATAGCATTTTTTTTTTCTAGAATTTGTAGTCGTAGCCTTTCATAAATTATTAAGCTTCGTCAAATTAGACCGGACTTTAGATAATTATCTTCGTATATTTTCGAGTGATTGCTTAAATTTTCATATTCGTTAATTTAAATTTAACTTTATTGATCAATATTTTCTATTTATATGCATCATATAGATCAACATATGACTCATTAATTAGTAACAATTCTGTTGAGATTAAACTCTCATTGAATATCAATGTGAGAGACATATGAGAACATTTAATATTAATCTTAATGCAAAACTTTTTATGAATAAGCAATTAATTTGTTTGTGTATCAAATTTAAAACTATAAAAAAGTAAAGTATTCATTCTTTTTTACGTTTTTTTTACTGTAGCCCTTTTTTTTATACAAGCGGATCAAGCCCATAATATTTTTTAAACTTTCATTGTGTCTATATGTTACTCTAGATGTTAATAAAATGTTAATTTTGGTGTTTGAAAATTATGTTTGATGTTTTAATTTGATGTAGGCCAGCGTTTGAGTAGGTGTTTGATTTTTCGCCTTCGTCCTTGTTTGCACGGTTCCTCCAACGTAATCCTTCTATTTTTAGCCCCCATTTAGTAGGTTTGAACTTTGTAAGTTTTTTATATTTATTTAGTTTAAAATTGTAGTAGTTGTATGAATTCGGGATTATGATGACAATATTTGAATTATGATTTTGTTATATTGTTAAAATTTAGTATATGTTTATGATTCTTGTTCTGGGTGGCACATCTTGCAGCTATGGTGTGCCGAAATCTTTTAAAGTTATTTTTCTGCAGGTTTTGATTTTTGGATTATATGAAAAATAAATCGTTATGCTGCCGAAATTTAGTTAGAAAACCAGAATTTTAATAAGTTCATTAACACACTTTAATTAATAAAACTTAATTGTGTTAATTAAGAGTAAAATTAAAATTAATTAAACACATTAATAAATTGTTATGTCTGTTGTTGTTTATAGTTTAAATGCCGATTGACAAAAGTTGGACTTATTTGAGGAACCGATTGTTGGATGAATATTGGAATGAGTTATCTACTTTTATTGAGGTCGCCAAAAATTCTACAACTTCAATTGGCCATATCAGCTGTCCTTGTATGAAATGTAGAAACCATGAAATGCATCTAGTAGAAACTGTGAGAGCACATATACATCGATTTGGTTTTGATCCATTGTATAGAACATGGATTCACCATGGTGAAGTAGAAGCGGTTTCAGGTGTAGACCCAATAGTTAATCAACCAGTGGACGAGATGTTTGTAGTCTTAGAAGATGTTGCTGGGATTAATGATGACCATGGAATGTTGGATGAGACGCATGTGGATCTAGAAGATGCACAGTACGCTGAATTTAAGAATCTACTTTCTGAGCTCTAGGTGGGATTGTATCCGGGCTGCGCTAAGTATTCATCTTTAAATTTTTTAGTGAAATTGATGCATTTAAAAGTGTTATACAAGTGGCCTAATAAGTGTATGGATGTTGTCTTAAGTATATTGAAAGATGCATTTCCAGATGTAAAGTTACCTTCTTCTCATTATGAGTCGAAGAAGCTCATAAGTAAACTTGGATTGGGTTATGAAACAATTCATGTCTGCAAGTACGATTGTGCTTTGTTTTGGAAGGAGAACGCTGATCTACAAACGTGTCCTGTATGTAAAACATCCCTTTGGAAGAAAAAAAAAGGACAAAGGGTACTAAACAAGTCTCGTGGAAAGTACTACGTTATTTCCCGTTAACAGATTGGTTGAAGCGTCTGTACGGTTCTCGTCACACAGCTAAAGATATGATGTGGCACCAACGTGGATGTTCAAATGATGAGGATTTAATGTGTCATCTAGTCGATGGTATTGAATGGAAGGAGGTAGATGAAAAGTATCCTGAGTTTTCACGTCAACCGAGAAATGTTCGCTTGGGGTTGGCCGCTGATGGTTTCAATCCTTTTGGGAACATGAGCCTCTCATACAGTATGTGGCCGGTGGTTTTAACGGCCTACAATTTACCTCCGTGGTTATGCACTAAGGATCCTTATAAGATGTTGACATTGTTGATTCCTGACCCAAATGCACCCGGAAAGGATATGGATGTCTTTTTAAGGCCCCTTGTGGATGAGCTAAAAGATTTGTGGAATGAAGGAGTAATTGTATGTGACGTAGTTTCAAATACATCATTTCAGATGCGAGCTATGTTGCTCATGACTGTTAATGATTTCCTGCTCTTAGTAGTTTATCTGGATGGAGTGGTCAGGGCTATTTAGCATGCCCAACTTGCAACGATGCAACTCCTTCAAAGAGGATAACAAGTAAGACTTGTTTTGTTGGCCATCGGCAATGGCTTCCTATTAAACATGGGATGAGAAAAAATAAAAAGTTTGATGGTATGGTTGAGAAACGACCTCCACCGGCTCAAAAATCTGTTCACCAAATCTTAGCTCAGTTACAAAATGTGTCCTTCCGATTGCCTGGTAAACATGAAAAGTATGGTGGTAAGAAGCAGAAAAGACATGCAAGCGAACTTAATTGGACAAAGAAGAATATCTTTTGGGAGTTGCCTTATTGAAAGTCATTGTCGTTACGTCACAACTTAGATGTTATGCATATTGAGAAGAATGTATGCGACAGTTTATTAGGCACAATTATAGACATTGATAGAAAAGGTAAGGATACAGATTAGGCGAGAATCGATCTGCAAAATATAAGGGTGCACAAGGAGTTACATTTGTACAAAGACGGTGATCGTTGGATGAAACCACATGCGTCTTATACACTATCTCCCGATGACAGTAAAAAGTTTTGTGATTTATTAAAATCAGTAAGGTTTCCTGATGGATTTGCTTCAAATTTAAAGAAAAATGTGATCGAAGGGAAGAATAAAATTACTGGGCTAAAATCACATGATTGTCACATCATAATGCAGCGATTATTGCCAACAGGGATACGACCATTCATGAAGAAAGAGATCGTTGATGCAATAACAGAATTAAGTAATTTTTTCAAGTTAATATGCTCAAGGACATTTCGAAAAAGTGATTTATAGAAAGCTCAACAAGATATTGTGCTTATTTTATGCAAGTTAGAAACAATTTTTCCTCCTGTCTTTTTTGACATAATGGTACATTTAGTTATACACTTGCCTGAAGAAGCCATTCGAGGAGGACCAGTTCACTTAAGATGGATGTATCCGTTTGAACGTTTTCTTGGATCGTTAAAGAAATATGTCAAGAATCATGCACGTCCTGAGGGTTCGATTGCTGAGGCATACATTATGAACGAAGCTCTGACTTTTTGTTCGTTGTATTTAACTGGAGTTGAAACACGGTTTAACCGACTGGCCAGAAATTAGATAGACGATGAAGATCGTATTGTTAAAAATATTTCTGTATTTGATACTTGCTGTCGGCCAATTGGGAAGATGACCCCGTCACATTGGATACTCATTTGCAAGAGAAAGCCGAGTGGTACATCCTACAGAACTGTCCAGAAATTCAGCAGTTCATTGAGTACGTATTACTTTCACTTTTGTCACTTAATTGTTCATTGATTGTGTCGCATACAATCGTGTCCTTTACTTTCATTCTCTATTAAACAGTGACCATAGGAAGGAGATTGATGCCGACGGTCGAATCATACCATTGGATGAAATTCAATCGAAAGAGTTTCTAAAATGGTTTAAGAATAAGGTACATTTATAATTAATTTGCATTAACATTGTTAAGTCATTAAAAAGTTTCATTTTAAACAAAATTCATGTCTCCTTACAAATTTTCAATATTCGAAAGCAGAATGGCTCATAAGCGAATGATCAAATACTTTCGCTTTCAAGTGCTTCAAGCTTCTCATGTCGAAGTTATCCTGGTTGTGTGGTGAACGGTGTCAAGTTTCTGACACGCAATCGGGATATGAATCGAAGTACTCAAAATAGTGGTGTTTGTGTTCGCGGACCTGATAACCAAATGTTTTTTGTAGTTTTGGAGGATATTTATGAACTGTCCTACTTGAATGACAATTCTGTTATGCTTTTTAAATGTCTGTGGTTTGACACTCGTCTGGGGAAGAAAAGGATTCAACACTACAAAAATAGAATAAGTGTTTTTGTTAAAGACACGTGGTACAAAAATGAACCTTTCATACTTGCATCTCAAGCAGAGTAAGTTTTTTACGTAGATGATTTATTTAACGGTCCAAACTGGAATTTTGTCAAACACTTTAGACATCGACATATTTGGGACATTCTAGAAACTGACATTGATGACGTGATGATAGTCCAGGATACAGAGTCTACAAATATTGAGTTAGTAGTGGAACTACCAGAGATTGACTCATTTGTATTGAATCGAGATGATGGATCATCTAATGTTGTCACTTCCGATGTTGATGCAATTATGAAAGATAAGTCTCCCGTAGTTGATGATTTTATTAATGACGAAGACGATGAAACTTTAGAGGAGTACGTTGAAGAGGAAGTCATCGAATCTGAAGTCATCGAATATGAAGACGATGATGACATAAATGATGATGGCGACAATCAACAATGTAGCAGCGACGATGAGTAGAACTACATAATGGTAATCTTTATCATTTTTCTCAGATTTCGTTTTAATATTATGATCTTCTTTGAATTTATAAATATGTTATTAATATGATTTTGTTCATAGACATTGATGGTTGGTATGTTAGCGACTTGTGCTGGCTCTTCAGGGGGATCGCAGCCTCCTCCCGGTCCTCACAGAGTCCCCGCATACTGTGAGTCTGGTATGTTATTCTGACTTTTTTTCTCATTCTATCATATAGTAAATAAATGTAGTAGTACATGTTGATTTGAAATGCTTTCATATGCTTACAGCACCTAAACCTCGACAACGTAGAGGGCGAGGTGGGGCAAAAGGTTATGGAATCGCCCAAAAGGTCTTTCAAGACGAAAAAATCACAGTAGAATTTGATGAGGCGGGAGGTACTTGAAAGGCGCTTGGTAAATATGGTACCTGGTTTGATAGTGCAGTTGGTATTCATACCAGGGACATATGCGAGCCCTTCCACGATGCTTGGAAGGACATTAGCGACATGGAGAAGAGGACAATTCAGGATCGGATGCTGGTATTTATTTTATGCAATAATTTGTATAGTTTATACTATAGTTAACAATGCGTTTTAACGATGTGAAACTGTTTTGCAAGGATTGGTTTAACGTAGACTACAACTACAAGAACGGCATTCTGAGGTTCGTTGTTGATAGGGAGGCAGCAAAGTGCTACAAGGACTGGAAAAGTTCCCTGCACCGCCACTACAAACGCTATGGTAGAGAAACTCTCCCGAGTAACATGATAAATCAAGTTCATTAGGATCGTTGTTACGATAGGTTCTCCGGCGACAAATTTCAAGTAATTATAGATTTGTTAGAACTTGATGATTTTTTATACATAATTTCAAGTAACTATTACTTATTATAGTTAATCATAAATAGAAAATATCAGAGACAAATAAAACTAATCGCAGTAACCAAAAGTATCAAAGCTTACATGGTTGGTTATCGTACTCTCAGTATCGCAATAAGGAGGTTAGTACTTATTTTTTGACTTCATTATCGTATTTATATGTTTGTGATTCTTGTTCTGGGTGGCACATCTTGCAGTTATGGTGTGCCGAAATCTTTTAACGTTGATTTTTTTATAGGTTTTGATTTTTGGATCATATGAAAAATAAGTCGTTATGCTGCCGAAATTTAGTTAGAATTTAAGAATTTTAATAAATGTAATTTATTTGACAGGCCAGTACGGAGACCCAAGAGCCGATGTCTGCTATAGACAATTAGGCGAACATGCATCATTGCGGGGACTCTTGGGTTAATACCCATGCGGAATAGACTTTCGTAAGTATTTTTACTTTTCATATTAAATTTTTTTATACTGAAATAGTGATTTTATAACACGTAAAAATAATTATAATGTCTTATTATGTAGAACACCCTGGAGGAGGAGAGACAAATGCAGAGAACACAAATTACTTCAAGCTCGACTAGACCCCCCTTGACGAGTATGGGGTTTTGGAGCAAGTTCTTGGCATGCGTAGAGGACATAAGATAGGAGTGGGTCCGACGCTCTCCCAAAAGCATTACTCCGGGGCTTCTCCTTCATCTGCTGGTTCATTCTCGGAGGCAACATCATCGGCTCAACCTGACCCACGTGTGGATTGTTATTTAAAGAAATCATACCGGGAACAAATGAAGATTTATGACAATCAGGTGAAGATGTTAGAGTTGGTGTCTAAATTGCAGCCCAACATCCAATTACCTACGATTGCTCGTCCATAACCAGTTGACCTAGACGCTCCTCTGCCTCCTTCAGATGATGACAGTCCTGATGATGATTCAGCTGTTGGCGATGCTGCAAACTTAGACGAATAGTTCCGTTATATGTTCTATTTTATTTTTCACTTTATTTAGACTTTTATATTTTTTTTGAACATTATACATGCACTTCATGTAGTATTCATAATATATTTTATAAATTTATTTAGATTCACTGTTTTTAATATTAATTTATATTTCACTTTTAATGTATCTTAATAAATTATATTCAGTATGTAACATAATAATGTTTAATTAAGATTATTAAAAATTAATTAATTGCCATTTTTTAAAAAATTGAAAAAAAAATTTATTTCAGTTTTTTGCGACGACTTTTTTATACTTGTCGTCGCAAAAAAGTAAGCTTATTTGCGATGACATTTTGAAATTTGTCGTCGCAAAAAATATTATATCACGAGAATTTCACAACGGCGTATTAGCGACGCTTGTCGTCGCAAAAAATATATGTTGTCGCAAATATATTTACGACGACACTGTGGCGTCGCAAAAAAAATTTTTGCGACTAATTTTTTGTGACGACATATCTGCGACGACATGTCGTCGCGCAAACGTTTATTTGCGACGACACTGGGGTTTTTGCGACGACTTTTTTTCGTCGCAAAAACCCCTTTTTCTTGTACTGTTTTTCACTCCATAAATAGGAATTAAAGTGAAATTAAACTAGAAGCGGGTCTGCAGGGAACTTTTGTGGTACCTGGAGAAGAATTCCTGATACCGTGCTGTTAATACTATTAATGTTAAAATAAATAAGATGACTTATGAATTTTACGTTAGCACTTATCAAGTAAAGATTACGATAAATTTGTGGATCGGCATGGGTCTCATGAAGATATTATAAAAAGACCTGGGTCTTCAAATCTATAAAATCCAACCCACTTTTTTAACATTTTTGCGTGAATATGACCAATCAACTATTGATGATCCCACCTCTTCTTACTGTTAAATCCCAAATTTTTTTAAATTGAACTGATCCTTAGAGAAGAAGAAGATACAAACATATGAGATTTGATTTTTTTTTTTTTTACTATTTTGATTTAAGAAATGGAGATTCTTAGAAAATTAGCAGAAAATCGCAACATTCAATTCAAGATTTGATTTTTTTTTAGAACTAAGAAAAGAATTTACCTAAACCAAATTGAGAAAAGCTAACATAATCTAAATGCCGCAAGAATTTTGCAGGTCACTTTTCACGCAATGTATATTTTCAATTGAAGTAAATAAATCAATCAAAAATATGTCCCTCAGTGAGTTTTGCTGTGCCCTTAGTTTCTCAACTTTGATTTTGTTTAATTTAGTGGTTCATTTTGAGATTAATATGGTCTTTTTTTTTTGAAAGTATATCGATCTATAATTACTAATTCAAAATATCACTTACATTGATAAATCATAATTACTCACAGGATTGATGAAAATCCATTAATGATTTTTCAAATAAATCAGAGACTCAATCAAATGGGGTAAACCTAGGGCACGTAAAGCTTGAGCTTTGCACCATTATACGGCGGATCGTCAAGACCAATATATGATACATCGTACGCTTATAAGCCTATCAAATGAAAAGTGAAGGAGCCTATCAAATCAAATATAGGGACAATAAATGTGAGTATTATCTATATTTTAGTGCGAGATCCAAATCCTTCAAGGTCGAGAATAAAGGAAATTAAATGGCATGTCGTTTGATGAGCAAAAAATAAAAATAAAAAATGGCACGTGGTTTGTATCTTCAGAGAGGAGGGGGGAAAAAATACAAAGAAACAAAACGACTTTTTGTCGTCGCTAATAGTTATTTTTCTTATAGTGATTTCCTTTAATAATAATAGAATTAATTTAAAAAATGTCCCTGAAGTTTGTACTTTTTTTCATCATGTTCCTTAAATTTTGACAAGAGTTCGTTATGCCCTTAAAATTATGTATTGTTTTTCAAAATACCTCCTATATTTATAAGATTAAAATAATAATGTTGTGATCACACTAGTTATGTTCTTATAAATGCCCCCAAATAATTAGTTTAAAATTTTTTCACCGTTGTTCCTAAACTTTACGTGATTGGCAAATCAGTCTCTGAACTTTTTTTTCTTGATAATTAACCCTTTAGATTTTAAAAAAGTTTAAGGGATCTAAATGAAATTTTTTTCTTAAAAAAAGGATGGCAATTTTTTTAATTTTTATTTTTATTTTTTTTGTGTAGCTTCTCGCTTTGGTTGTGTGTGTGTGTGTGTGTGTGTATATATATATATGAATCGATATAGAGATACTTTATGAATGTTAATTAACGTGTTATTACTGTAAAATGAGAAGCAAATCAAGCATTACCGTTATATATCTTTGACCTCGGGGAATATATATTGATTGGCACGAGTTTTTTTGGGTAAGTCAATTAAGAAATTTATTAATATGATTTGTTAATACGATTTGTTCTTTTGACCGTAATATATATATATATACATATATTACTATTTTAACTATACTAGTTGTGGGTACGCGCTTCGCGCGTATGTTTTACGTTTTAAAATTAATTAGAACTATAAATTTTTATAATTTAAAGCAATAATTTCTTATTGTGTTCATTAAATTTTAAGCTATATGGGAAAATTCATATTGGTAATCTGTGTTTTAGTATAATAGTTTTTCAGTACCTTGTGTTTTTAGTAATTATGAATTGGTATGTCGACATTTTAGAAAATCATTTTTCATATCTTATGGTTATTTTTTGAGATGTAAAATATCAAATTTACTTTTCTCATTAATTAACAAAAAATTAATAGTAAATTTTAAAAATTATGAAAATTTTTTTAAACATTTAAAAATTTAAAATAAAAATAAGTTTTTCATGACATTTGCCTTCTAGGAATGACATTCATCTTGTGGAGGATGAAGATATGAGACGGTATCCCTATGCATTTGTAGTGGGAAGCCTCATGTATGTCATGATATGTACAGGACCAGATAAATGTCATGTAATGGGAGTAGTTAGTCACTACCAGTCCAACCCAGGATTAGATCATTGGGCTGCGGTAAAGTGTATTCTCAAGTATCTTAAGAGAACGTGTCATGACTGGGAAATTTGTTGAAAAAATTATTTTATAAGATGAAATTTCTAGGAATTCTCTGTATTATAAATATGAATACTTTTATGATAAGTATTTGTTGATATTACTATTGAATAACCAAGTATAAGTAAAAAGTTAGAAATTTTTGAACTATGATGCAGTTACCGAATTTCGGACAGTAATCAAGAAAGGCTTGGAATGTTGTGATAATCCCACAAGAGGATAAACACATGAAGATTAAGTTTAAGAAATAAAAAAGAATTGAAAAACATCAATACTAGAGTTTAGAAACAATCAGAATGAAGAATAGACGAAAAAGGGGTTCGGAAGGCTGAACCGAGAAAATAAGGCTTTTCGACCGATTAGGGTTGACCGAGTCAAAATTTGTTCACCAAGAGTCGACCAATAGGTCACTCTTGAAAAGTTAGTCAAGGTTGAGTAAAGTTGACGAAGTTGACCAACTTTCTGAAAAATGCGAGTAAAATGCTCACCGGCTAGGAATTAAACTGAACAGAAATAAAATAGTTATTAACAATGAATGGTTGAGATTTAAATTGATTATTGGATGAAGGGCTGAGATTGGGACACATGGAAAGGGGAAGGATAGCTGGCCAAGACTTAGGGAGAAAGCAAGTGTGATATTTTTGCAAAAAAGACCCTAGAAAATGTCAAAATTATATTTAGGTCCCTCATGCTTTTTGTGAACTTTTTAAAAGGAAAAAATACAACCAAAATGTTCATTTTCCATGCAAAAGAACCAGAGAATATTCAGCCAAGAGAGAAAGAAAAAATATTTCCCCAAATTGAGAAAAACAAGTTCAAATCGAAGTCGGCGAAAAAGTACTGTTGATTAAGATCACCGGAGCTTGCTCTTCACTCTTCTAAGGTAAAATTTCAAATTTTCTCCTCATTTATCACCATAGCTACACATCCGTGAACAGTAGCTAACATGAAATTTTTTTTCTAAGGATGATGATTTGCTTATGGTTATTAATGGTACCAAAAAACCAATGTTTAGAGGATAAATTTTCGGTTATTGGGTTTTGTGTTTAGCACTTTTATTTATGAAAAATTCTTGTGAGAATTGTGATGAATTTAAGATGTTTATAATGATAAAAAGAATGAGAAAGATTGTGATATGTGGTTGAATGGTTGAAACAATGGATAAAATGAGCTATGGTTAGCTCGAGAAACCCGAAAATTAGGCGGAACTCCGCCGAAATTTAGTTAGAAAATTTGAACTAAAACCTATTCCAATGAAGAAGAGGAGGATTAAGATGTGTAAAGTATGTTGAATAGGTGATTAAAGATATGTAGAAACCTAAAACGATAAAAATTCTCAGTTTCGGACCAAAAACGAAAACTAGATTTATTGACTCCAAAATTGGAATTCGGCGATGCTTTGGTTAGAAGAACAAGATATAAGTGTAATTTCAAAAACTGTCTAACATGAAGTTGAAGGAAATTTCGTTTCGAACAACTTTTGTGAAATAGCATTTTTCCCAAAAATGATCCTAGACATGAGTTTCGGGCTGATTTCTAAAAAATCTCCAATATGTGAGTTAAGGCCAAATGTGCACGAGTTTGGTGCAAATTGGTGATATAAGAGATGTTTTGATCCAGCTACTGAACATGAAATCATAGATCTCTTTAAGGATTATAGAACGACATACACACTTTAAGAAAATAACATTTACGAAACCACGAATTCGAGTCAAATTGTATTTCGTTAACTAGTCTTAGATTATAAATCTAACGATCGAGAATTTATATGATAGGATCGGTAGGCGATCGAAGCTGTAAAGTTGTTGGTGACTCGAAAGTCACAACTTTAGCGGAACTTCTATAAGTACAGCTGTTTTCCTATGTCTGTATCACAAACATGCCTATTTCCTTGTGTTGCACACAATTGTGAATATTGTGAATTCACTGTATGTTAGCATGTGCAAGATGTTTCCTGAATCTTATATGTTACTTTGATTGTGCTTATGGACTTAGATTAGCAGTAAAATTTTAATCTACAAAAAAGTCAAAGTCAACAAAAGTCAAACATTTGAATAAAGTCTAATTTCATAGGAAATTGGTAGGAATGCTTAAAGATGTACTAATATGACTAAAGTTACTATCATAACAAGAAAAGATGACAGTTAGACGATAAGACTAAAATTACTGTCATAATAAGAAAAGAAAATGACAGTAAGATTAAAATTACTATCATAATGTGAGATAATGACAGTAAGATGATGAATAAATAAAGATGACAAAAGATAAGAACTTAATAAAACTATTTGTACCGGCCTTCACAAGGGAGGTTATTATGAATCAAACTACGGGTGAGTTCGTTTTTAGGTTGCTCCCTCATTCCTTATTGGGTACGTGCGCAACGGTACAATAGGTACGGGGTCCATAAAAAGTAAAAGATATAAGAAATGAACGACACAACAACAAAAGTTGTAAAGAAGAATGAAACGAAAGAAAGAAAGCAAAACAAGATAAATGAAAAGAAAGAAAGCATAAAACGATAAATGCTCTTAATGTTTACGTAATGTGTTAGGGTGTATGACATGAATGCATATATGGGTATGCATTATTGTTTGTATTTGTTGTTATCTGCTGTTACTTGCTGAGCGAAAGCTCATTCCGTTTGTTCGTGTTGTAGGAAGCTCGGGTAAGGCACCGGCTCCCTGAAACCTCTTTGCTAGGAGTGCAGAAAAGGATGAAGCAGCGGGATGTGAGAAAGTGGGTAATGGATGCATCACGTATTTTAAAAATGCTGCTAAGCTTTATGTGTATAAAATAAATAATGTTTATGAATGTAAACAAGTTATGGAATGAAAATAATGTATACGAGACGGCAAGGCTATACTTAGCAACCTCAAGTCACAAAGTATGATGATGTACCTAAAGTGCTATCAGGTTGATGGCCTATGAATGGCAGTGGAATGTAAACGGTAAGTTGAATCTATGTCCACGCCTAGGAGCAAATTTTAAAGTCTTAAAAGAATTTGATCTACACGTTATTCAATGATAGGAAATTGAAAATGTTTCGAAAAATATCTTTAATATTCAAGTTCTACTCTGAAATATCAATCAAAGTTTTAACCCAATGAAGTATATTAGAATTTATTTCACTTTTGAAGGAATAAAAAAAAGTAGCTTAAATTTTAGGAGTTTATAGTTGAAAAGTAGTAGTAGAAGTTAGGAAATGAGAGAAGTATAAACGTAGTAATGATGACCGAAAAGTAAGGGTCATCACAGAATGAGAAACTATATGTTGGTATATTCCGGAGAAGATCTGTCTCTCACCGGATACACAGATTATGATTTTTCAATCAGATAGAGATAGTCGATGGTCAACATCTGGATATGTGTTCACTTTCAATAGAGGAGCCGTGGTATGGAGAAGTGTAAAATAAAAGTGTATTGCTGACTCTACCATGGAAGCTGAGTATGTTGTAGCTTGTGAAGCCGCAAAGGAAGCTACATGGCTCCAAAAGTTCTTGACTAATCTGGAGATTATTCCGGGCATGAATCAGCCAATCAAACTTTACTGTGATAACAGTGGAGCGGTGGCTAATTCAAAAGAACCTAGAAGTCATAATAGTGCTAAGCATATAGAGAGAAAATATCACATAATCAAAGACATTGTAGAGAGAGGCGATGTAGTGGTTCTGAAGATCGTGTCGGAGAACAACTTTACTGACCCGTTCACGAAGACATTTCCACTGAATGTATTTGATAGATACTTAGAAGGATTTTGGATAAGAGACTATTGGTTTTTGAAACGATTTCAGATGCAAAAGCTTGTGTTCAGTGGATCATGTATAACAAAATTTTCATAAAACTTTGAGATACTCTATAGATTACATTAATTTATGTACGAATAAATTAATCAAATTAATTTATTTACCTAGCGACCGATTATGACAATATCTTGAATTCCTTGACCTCGAACATTCCTCGCTCCAAGATAGTTTAGAACACCTGAATCTTCCTCGTCAATTTCTTGAATCTATGAAGACGTGTGTGTGGGCACACCAAAACCAAAATAGGATGAGCGAATAAAATCTCAAGGTTTTCATGAACACCAACACATGCACGACGTGAAATTTTTGAAGAAAATTTTCCTTCCCACACTCTATAAAAAACTCAGCCACAATGCCAGGAGAGAGTAAAAATTGTTGTCCCACAATTTTCTATCTCTTATTTTATAGAGTAGTAATTAGACTGTTGGGGATGGTGTCCTAAAAGCATGAGATATAATAGGATATTTATTATTTATTTAATAAAAGAGTTTATTCATTATTTTTTGTGCATATATTTATAAATATATTATGAATATCAATGAAAATTCTACGATTATATATGTGACCTTAAACATTGTATCTAAGTGTAATATGCGAAAGGATAATGTTTAAGGATAATAGTCAATACGGTATTCGTAATGAATTTAGTTAAAGTTTAGAATCTTTAATTAAGACATTATTTATACATGTCATTCCCATTTAGAATGCAATGATGTTATCCGTACTATTAATATGGCAAGATATTGACTGAGTGTATTACGCAGAATGAGATTATGTGGAACAAGTACACAGACACTATGAATTTCTGATATTTTCGTTGAGAATAGAAATTCTAATTGAGCCTACCGATGATCATATATTGAATGATCTTAATCCTGAGTTCTTAACAAACTCTTATTAATGGATTTGTGTCTTTCGATTTACTCGGTTCGGATTATGAGATCCTGAATCCTATTCCTTGTATTTTGGAGACATGATGAAGTAGGTAGCCGGGGATGTTATTATACGAGATGTAATAATTCTCTTGAAAGAAAAGCAGATAAATAATTCTCTTGAGGGTTGATTCAGTACTTGGACAAGTAGGAGCTCCGATTCATGAATGTGTTTTATGAATCACTGTCCATTAGAGAATCAATGGTACTCAAGGATAAAGATGTAATTAGAGTGGTTAACGGATTTTACCGCACTCTAATTATGAATTATTTATGGAGGATTGATTTCTATGCAATGACTATATCAAATGGACACTTCACAGTTTAGAAGTAATTTATATCTATAATTACGAGAGTGCAATTCCAAGTTTATAATGGAGTAACTATTGGAATTAATAAGATTAATTAATTAATTTAAGTGTTTCATTAATTATTAATTTTATTGGAACTCGAAATTATAGGTCCATGAGTCCCTGCGTTGTCCTTGTAATTCTACAAGACACTAAGGGCAAAATGGGAATTTTAGAATTACGGAATTCTAAAATTAAACACTCAAGGATAATTAATTGAGAATTAATTATTATTTAAATAATGTGATTATTTAAATTTAAATTTAAATTTTTGATCACTTATGTGAAGGTGTTCACATAGTGTGAATGCAAGGCACAGTGTGAACACATAGTGTGAACATATTGTGTGAACACATCTAGAATTATCCACTTAAACTTATTGATAAGTTGTTCAATCTAAAATTCAAATTAATTTGAGTTTTGACTTAAATTGAAATTTGAATTTGAGTCAAAATTATGCTGTAGGATAAAGAATAATTTTCCCTTTCTTCCCTATTTGATATTGGCACTACCACAGAGACATTGGATGCTATATTTGTTTGCCATTTTTTTTTCCACTTTCACCTGTAAGAGTTCTCTACTATTGGTAGTATTAGTTTATAACCATTAAATTTAGTTAAAATTACATTATATTAAAAAAAAAAACGTGTAAAACTAAACATTTTGTAACGAGGATTTAACGGTTGAAAACAAAGTATTTCCCTTAGTAATTCATTCTCCCTTTTTCCCTTGGTTCTTACATAGCGTTTTTCTCGAAAGATAGAAAGGATTTAACAGTTTTTGTTTGTCTGTTTGTTGATGGTCTTGTTAAATCATAAAGGACGTTCATAATCTTTTGTAAGACATAATGTCGTTTTCCGTCGCTTATAAAAAAATGTCGTTTTCCGGTGCAGAGTGCAAAGGTTTTTCTTACGAGTGCATGGTGTATTTTTTTTCCCTTCTTTTCCTTATTATTATATGATTTCGTCCATGCTTTTCAAACAACGACAGCTATTTTGTAGATAAAGGTCGGCCATTAGTGGATAAAGGAAAGGAAAATTTGTTCCAAATTGAGATGGGAGATAATTGATAAGTTTTATCTTGAAAATAAAGATGAGACTTCTTCTAGGAGTCTAATTACTATTCTATTAAAAATGAGATAGTAGAAAATTGTGAGACAATTTTTAGAAACAATTTTTGAACACAAATTTTTCTCCTAATTTCCATGGAGTGGCCGGATTTCTCTAGTGTAGAGCTCGGAAAAACTTTCTCTAAAAATTTCACATCGTGCATGCGTTGGTGTTCGTGAAAATTCTTGAGTGTTTTTGTTAACCCGTTTTGTTTCAGGTGTGCCCACACACACGTCTTCGTAGATTCAAGGAATTGACGAGGAAGGCTCGGGTTTTCTAAACAAAGCACTGGAGCGAGGATTGTTCGAGGTCAAATAACCTTAAATCTCTACCATTCATCTTTAATAACTATCTTATTTCGGTTCAGTTTAATTCCTATCCGGTGCGCGTTTTACCCGCATTTTTCAGACAGTTAGTCAGCTTGGTCAACTTTACTCAACCTTGACTAACTTTTCAATAGAGACCTATTGGTCGACTCTTGGCCAACAAATTTCGACTCAGTTAGCCCAAATGATCAAAAATCCTAATTTTCTCAGTTCGGCTTTCCAATCCCCTTTTTTGTCCGTTCTTCATTCTGATTGTTTCTAAAACCCTAATCAGTTAGCCCAAATGATCAAAAATCCTAATTTTCTCAGTTCGGCTTTCCGATCCCTTTTTTTGTCCGTTCTTCATTCTGATTGTTTCTAAAACCCTAGAATTGATGTTTTTCAATTCTTTTTTATTTCTTAAACCTTTTATTCATGTGTTTACCCCTATTAAGAATAACATAGCGTTTTGTGCCTCTTTCTTGATTACAGTCCGCAATTCGGTAACTGTGTCATAGTTTAGAAGTTTCTAACTTTTAACTTATACTTTGCTATTCAATATCAATATCAACAAATACTTATCATAAAAGTATTCACATTTATAATACAGAGAATTCCAGGAAATTTTATCTTATACAATAATTTCTTTGACAAATTTCCCAGTCATGACAATCACCCCTCCGTATAAATTTTTGTCCTAAAAAATCACAACAAATGGGGGTATTTCTCTCTCATCTCATCTTCACATTCCCATGTTGCTTCTTCCACTTTTTGATTTCTCTATAGAATTTTAACAAGTGGAATACTTTGATTCTAAAGACGTTTCTCTTCTTGTGCAACAATATGCACCAGTTGTTCCTGATAAGACATGTCTTCATGAATCTGGATTGGTTCATGTTCTATAACATGGGATGGATCTGGTACATACTTCTTTAATATTGAGATATGAAATACATCATGTACCGCAACTAATTCTGGCGGTAAAACTAATCTATAAGCTACTTTTCCTATTTATTTAATAATCTGAAAAGGTCCTATATACCTCAGGCTCAGTTAACCTTTCTTACCAAAATGCATGACACCTTTCATGGGTGCAATCTTTAAAAAGACTGAATCCCCTTTATCAAACTCCAAAGGTCTTCTGCGCTTATCAGTATAGCTTTTCTGGTGATCTTGTGCCATCTTCATTCTTTGATGGATTTTCTTAATTAATTCAACCGCCTCTTAAATGAATTCTATTTTGTGTAATTGCTTCTCCCTAGTTTCATACTAATGCATGGGAGATCTGCACTTTCTTTCGTACAAGGCTTCATATGGTGCCATACCAATTGAAGCTTGATAGTTATTATTATACGAGAATTCAATCAGTGACAGTTTGTTATTCCATGTTCCTTTAAAATTTATCACACACTCCCTAAGCATATCTTCCAAAGTTTGGATGGTACGTTTAGATTGTCCATCAGTTTGAAGATGAAAAGCTGTGTAAATCTCAATTTTGAGCCCATGGCCTCTTGCACACTCTTCCACAATGTTAAGGTAAAACGGCTATCCCGGTCTGAGATAATAGATAAGGGTATCCCATGTAACCCAGGCGAAGGAGTCATGACACGAAAGGTTGTTGGCTAAGTGTGATTGCTAATTCTATCTTTAAGGGTTAATGTGTTGCAGCTTGTGAAGTAGCAAAGGAAAGCAACCTGACTCCATAAATTCTTAACTGATCTAGAAGTTGTTCCAGGGATAGACAAGTCATAGACACCTAGAAAATTTGGGATTAGAGACATGACACACCTGCTTTAGGACAAGTGGGAGATTGTTAAGAATGGTGTCCTAGAAGCATGAGATGTAATAGAATATTTATTATTTATTTAATAAAAGAGTTTATTCATTATTTTATGTGCATATATTTATGAATATTTTATGAATATCAATGAAAATTTCATGATTATTTATGTGACGTTAAACATTATATATAAGTGTTATATGCGAGAGGATAATGTTTAAGGATAATAATCAAAACGATGTTCATAATGAATTTAAGTAAAGTTCAGAATCTTTTAATTAAAACATTATTAATACATGTCATCTCCATTTAAAATGGAACAGTGTTATCTGCACTGTTAATATGGTGAGATATTAAGTAAGTGTATTTTACATAATGAGATTATGTGGAACAGGGATACAGACACAATATGAATTTCTGATAAATTTCGTTATGCATAGAAATTCCAATTGACTCTATTGATGGTCATATATGGAACGATCTCAATCCTGAGTTCTTAGCAAACTCCTATTTATAGATTTGTGCCTTTTAATTTACTCAGTAAGAATTCTGAGATCCTAATCCTATTCCTTGTATTTTGAAGACCTGATGAAGTAGGTAGCCGGAAATGTAATTATACGAGATAGAATCCATTCCTTCTTGAGAAAGAAGTAGATAAATAATTTTCTTGAGGGTTGATTCGGTACTTGGACCAGTAGGAGCTCCGATTCATGAATTTGTTTTATGAATCACTGCCCATTAGAGAATCAATGGTACTCAAGGATAAAGATGTAATTAGATTGGTTAAAGGATTTCACCTAGCTCTTATTATGAATTATTTATGGAGGATTGATCTATTTGCAGTGCTTGTATCAAATGGACATTTCACAGTTTAGAAATAATTTATGTCTATAATTATGAGAGTGCAATTCTAAGTTTATAGTGGAGTAACTATTGGAATTAATAGAATTAATTAATTAATTAAAGAGTTTAATTAATTATTAATTTTATTGGAGCTCAAAATTATAGGTCCATGATTCCCCGTGTCATCCTCGTAATTCTACAGGACACTAAGAGCAAAATGGGAATTTTAGAATTATAGAATTCTAAAATAAAAGACTCATGGATAATTAATTGAGAATTAATTATAAACTAGATAGTGTGATTGTTTAAGTTTAAGTTTGAATTTTGAGAAACACATGTGAAGGTGTTCACATAGTATGGACACACAGCATAATGTGAATCCTTTTGGGATTCAAATTGCTTTCTCCTCATAGTTATCCAATTAACTTATTTAATAAGTTGTTCAATTTGAAATTCAAATTGATTTAAGTTTGACTTAAATTGAAATTTGAATTTAAGTTAAAAATTAGAC